>NC_136492.1:37573136-37655636 GCF_053919585.1 Euprymna scolopes
TTGTATATATATATATATATTTTGTATATATATATATATATTTTTTATATATATATATATATTTTGTATATATATATATATATATTTTGTATATATATATATATATATTTTGTATATATATATATATATTTTGTATATATATATATATATTTTGTATATATATGTATATATATATATTTTGTATATATATATATATTTAATACACTGAATAAACTTCTGTAAATCTGGCGAGGCTGTTATGCCGTAAAAATGGTCCAACATCTGAAACATATGTAACAAAATATACGTATAAAAGGGTAATAAAAAAATTCACATGCTTGTTCTGCAATAGCATTGACCACTCTTTCAGTTTTTTACTAATTACCGGTTTCACAAAATATATCTGATACATATATATTATATATCATATATATATATTGTATATATATTTTATATACATATTATATATAAATAGTTTATATTATATATATATTTCATATATATTATATATATATTTATATATTTATATAATATATACATAGTATATATGTATTATATATATTATATGTATCATATATTATATATGTTTTATATATATTATATATATATATATATTTTATATATATATATCATATACTATATATATTTTATATATTTTTATATATATACTAGCTGTACCCGGCCACGCGTTGCTTTTGTTCCGTTTGGTGAAATGATGTATGGTCAATTAAGGCCTTTTTTTGCATATGGTTCAGTAATTTTCCTTGCTTACAAATAGATTTGTAGAAATATTTTCTTTTTTTTTTTTTTTTTGCTTATTTTCAATTGAGGAATCTGGAAATCCATTTCTTTGTTTCAAAATAGATTAGGAGCAGTTTTTTTTTAATTTGTTATATTTTTCTTTTCTTTTTTTTATTGCTTATCGCTAATTGAGCTGTATGGTCAATTAAGAGCAATTTCTTTTTCTTTGTTTGTAGTCATGTAGTTTTCCTTGTATCAAAATAGATTTGTAGAAATAATGATTTTTTGTGATTTTTTTTTTTTTTGCTTATTTTCAATTGAGGAATATGAAATTCCTTATATAGCTTCAATATAGATTTGAAGCAATATTTTTTAATTTGTTTTTTATTTCTTTTCCTTATTGTTAATTGAGCTGTACGGCCAATTAAGAGCAATTTCTTTTTCTTTGTTTGTAGTCCTGTAGTTATCTTTGCGTCAAAATAGATTTGTAGAAATGGTTTTTGGTAATTTTTTGCTTATTTTGATTTGAGGAATCTTAAAAAAGAGAAGTATGAAAAAATATTTGCTCGATTGTTTTCTCAAATAATTAGCCTGTTGAGAACTATATGTTAAAATAAGCACAATGTGTAGAAATTTTTTTTTAATTTTCCTTTTTGTGCTTATTTTTAATTGAGCTGTAACGTCAGATAAGGCCAATTATTTTATATGTAGTTCTGTACTTCTTTTATCCAAATAGATTTGGAAATAATTTTTTCCTTAATTTTCTTTTTGCTTATTGTTAATTTAGGAATCTGAAAAAAGAGAAATCTGAAAAAGATATTTGTTTGATTTATTTCTCAATGTATTGGCCATTTTTTTTTTTTTGCGGCCAAATAAATTTGAAGAAGTATATTATTTTAAAAAAGTGTTTTGTTGTTTATTTTTAATTGAAGAATCTGAAAAAAGAGAAGTCTGAAAACAGTATTGGCTTGATTGATTTCTCAATTTATTCATCTGTCGAGATCTGTATGGTCAATTAAGGCCTTTTTGCATATGGTTCAGTAATTTTCCTTGCTTACAAATAGATTTGTAGAAATATTTTCTTTCTTTTTTTTTGCTTATTTTCAATTGAGGAATCTGAAAATCCTTTCTTTGCTTCAAAATAGATTTGGAGCATTTTTTTTATTTGTTATATTTTTTCTTTTTTTTTTTTGCTTATTGGTAATTGAGCTGTATGGTCAATTAAGGCCAATTTAGCTGTCTATGTGTTTCTGTAGTTTTCTTTGTGTCCAAATAGATTTGGAGAAATGAATTTAGTTTTAAAATTGTTTTATGTTTTAATGCCTGTTTTTAATTGAGGAATCTAAAGAAAGAGAAGTCTAAAAAATATTTGCTTGAGTGATTTCTCAATTTATTTGCCTGTATGGCAAAGTAATGCCAATTTTTTATGGTAATTCTGTAATTTTGTTTTCGTCCAAGTAAGTTTGATTCTTTGTTTCTGCAAGTTTTTAATTAAGCTATCTGAAAAAAGAGGAGACTGAAGAAAAACATATGCTTGATAGATATCGAAATATAATCAATTGTTTGGCCAGTCAACAGCTGTATCGTTATGTAAGGCCAAGTGTTTTTAGTAAACAGATGGCTCGTACGCTATATGCACGTGAATAAGAAAATGGTATTGATTTCCATAACACAAAAAGCAAAAAATCATTTATAAGAAGATGTAATCTTTATTATAATGTTATAAGATTTTAAGAATAATTAATAAATCGTTTAAAAAATCTGTAGAAAAAGCAGGAAGCAAAAAATTGAAATAATTGCAATAGCAATATAGTAATGCCCCCACAAAACACCGGAAAACGGTAAGGAATAAATATTGTTGGACAACGTTGAAAGAAGGATTTATGTGTAAAAACTATTTGAATTGTTAAAGTATAATCGTACAATTTCTAAATGCACGTGAAAGTTGAAAAAAGAAAATTTATGGGGGGGTGTAGAAATAAGATTGACTGCAAAAATAAAAAAGGAAAAAAAAGGAAACAGCAAATTAATCTTTATGGGGAAAAAATGAATGCTATAGTTAGCACAAATAAGTATAAATGTATCTGGAAAAAAGTGGGCTGCCGGAAAGTGGTAAGAAAAACAAAATAGTTTTTAACTCCTATAATTCGAGATAAGTTCAAATATGAAGTTATTTAGACAGATTTGCCGAAAGAAAATTACCAAGGAATTTGTTGAACAATATCCATCCAGAATCAGTAATAATTCGTAATGGAAGTAATCTTGATATTTAACTAAAAAAAATGGAATTTTGGAATGCGAGATGCCGTAAAAAAAATGTAGAAATAAGATTGACTGCAAAAAAAAACAGCAAATGAATTTTTATGGAAAAAAAGAAACTTACCAAGGAATTTGTTGAATATCCAGAATCAGTAATAATTCGTAAACAAAATAAATAATTAAATAAAAAATAAACGGAAAGAAACGCCTGAAACACGTGAGGAAGAAAAAATATCAGGGGGGGGACAAAAAATGCGGTAAGTTTTTACAGCAAATGAATTCGATCGAAAAAAAAAATGGATGCTATTTTTTATTTATTAATATTTTTAAGAATTAAACAAATTTATTTTAGGTAGGCTTGGTTTTAATCAAAACACTTGGAATTTATTTTTTTTTAAATGTAATCTTGGAATTTAAATTTAAAAAATGGAATTTTGGAATGCGAGATGCCGTAAAAATGTAGAAATAAGATTGACTGCAAAAAAACAGCAAATTAATTTTTATGGAAAAAAAGAAACTTACCAATGAATTTGTTGATCATCCAGAATCAGTAATAATTCGTAAAAAAAAAATAAAATAAAAAATAAACGGAAAGAAACGCCTGAAACACGTGAGGAAGAAAAAAATCAGGGGGCGGAGACAAAAAATGCGGTAAGTTTTTACAGCAAATGAATTCGATCGAAAAAAAAATGGATGCTATTTTTTATTTATTAATATTTTTAAGAGTTAAACAAATTTATTTTAGGTAGGCTTGGTTTTAATCAAAACACTTGGAATTTAATTTTTTAAAAAAAATGTAATCTTGGAATTTAAATTAAAAAAAATGAAATTTTGGAATGCGACATGCCTTAAAAAATGTAGAAATAAGATTGAATGCAAAAAAAAAAAAACAGCAAATTAATTTTTATGAAAAAAAAAGAAACTTACCAAGGAATTTGTTGAATATCAGAATAAAAATAAAAAAATAAATAAAAAATAAATGGAAAGAAACACGTGAGGAAGAAAAAATGCGGTAAGGTTTTACAGCAAATGAATTCGATCGAAACAATTTTTAAGAATTAAACAAATTTATTTTAGGTAGGCTTGGTTTTAATCAAAACACTTGTAATTTAAATTTAAAAAAAATGGAATTTTGGAATGCGAGATGCCGTAAAACAAAAATTAAAAAAATTAAAAAAAAACAGCAAATGAATTAGCACAAATTGCCGGAAAGTGGTAAGAAAAACAAAATAATTTTTAAATCCTGTAATTCGAGATAAGTTCAAATATGAAGATATTTAGACGGATTTACCGAAAGAAACTTACCAAGAATCACCTGTAACACGTGAGGAAGAATAAAAATGGGGGGGGGCAAAAAATGCGGTATGTTTTTACAGCAAATGAAATCGATCGAAGCAAATGGATGCTATTTTTTATTTATTGATATTTTTAAGAATTAAACAAATTTATTTTAGGTAGGGTTGGATTTAATCTAAACACTTGAAATTTAAATTTAAAAAAAATTTAATCTTGGAATTTAAATTTAAAAAAAATGGAATTTTGGAATGCGAGATGCCGTAAAAAAACAAAAACAAATAAAACTTATTTTTTGATGGATGAAATAAACAAATTAATTATAAATGTAAATTTTGGATAAACAAATGAAATATATATGGACTATTTGATATTTTATACGTAACTTTGCTATAATAATATGCAGCGAATTATGTATTATGGTATCCGCTGGACGAACAATTAGTTTTTGATGGATGAAATAAACAGATGAATTATAAATGTAAATTTTGGATAAACAAATGAAATAAAAAATGAAAAAATAGGAGATGCCTTATCCTTAGCGATGTAACACTGAAAATGTTGTTATGCGAAATCGTCAAATCGTAGTGAAATCATTCCAACGTGCATTCTACCGGAAATAAAATTTGACCACAGGTTCGAATTTAAGAAAAATATTTTTATTTTATTTTATATATTTTTATAATTTGGGATGTTAATTCATTTTATTAACATATAGACTGTCTGAAGCTTTCAAAACAATTGGTAATGTACAAATATGGTTTTATTGATAACGAACGAACCAAGAATTACATTTTTAATTCGAAATTCGAAATCGTCAAATCGTCGTGAATTGACTGCAAACCGGAAATAAAAACGGAACATAGTTCTGCATTTACGAAAAATATTTTTATTTCATTTAATATATTTTTATAATTTGCGATGTTAATTTATTTTAATAACATTGTATATATATTATATATGTATTATATATATATATATATATATATATTATATATAGTTATTACATGTATATATTTTATATATATAGATTATATATATATATTATATATATATATTTTATATATATATATATTATATATATTATACATGTATATTTTGTATATATATATAGATATTATATATATATTATACATGTATATTTTATATATATATATTGTATATATATTATATATGTATTATATATGTATTATATAGTTATTACATGTATATATTTTATATATATATAGATTATATATATTATATATATATATATATTTTATATATATATTATATATATATTGTATATATATTATATATATATTATATATATATTATACACATAAATATATTATAATATATATTTTATACTTATCTATTATATATATTTTATATATATACACTATCTATATATATACATTATATATACATATTGTGTATATATAGATATATATTTTAATATATTATATATATATTATATATATTTTTATATATACTTTTTATATATATACTATATGTATATTTTATATATATTATACATATATATTTTGTTTATATATTATGCATATATATAATTTATATATATATATTTTTATATATATTTGTATTTTATAAATATTTTATATATGTATTTTATGTATATATTATATATATATATATATTTCGTATATATATATATTTATATACATATTTTTTAATATATATTGCATATATATATTATATATATAGTTATATATATATATTATATATATATTATATATATATTTTATATATATAATATATATTTTATATATATATTTGATGTATATATTTTACATATATTTTATATATATATATATATATATATTTTATATATATATGTATTATATATATATATTATATATATATATTTTATATATATATATTATATATATACATTATATATATTATATATATACATTTCATATATATATATATTATATATATCATATATATTATATATATATATATATTTTATATATATAGATACATTTTCTATGCATATTATATACATATGTATTCTTATATATATATAATATATATTTTTATATATATATTTTATATATATATTTATATATATATATTTATATATATATTCATATATATATATATTTATTATATAGATATATTTTATATATTATATAAATATACTTTATATATATATTGTATATATATATATATATATATATATATATATATTATAGATGTATATATTTTATATAAATTCAATATATATATATTTCACAGATATATATATTAGATTTTTTTTATTATTTGTTTCATATGTATGTATTTGTTTTATATACATATATATTTTATTTTTATATATATTATATATTTTTTGTATATATATTATATATGTATATATCGTTTATATATATATATTATATATATATATTTTTATATATAAATATAGATTTCATATGTATATTTATTTTATATATATATATTATATAAACAATATATATATATTATATATGCATATTTCATATATATATTTCTTATATATATTTTTCTATATATATATATTATATATACAATATATATATTATATATATGCATATTTTATATATATATTATATATATATTTTATATATATATATATATTTATCACATATATACGTGTATATGTATATATATTTATATAAATATACAATGTATTGATTTTTTTGTCGTTGATTTTCAATAATGATTAAATTGTTTGGTCTAACCCCCCCCCCCTTCCCTTGTTTCAACTGTTCACCGGAAGCCCAAAAAAACGTTCAACAGGCTTGGGTTACTTCCTAACCTCTTCTCAGAGATAAGCATATTAAATTGAAATTAACTTTTAAAAAAATGGAATTTTATGAGACACTGACCCTTTAAATTCTCAGACATGGTCGAACGAGCCTCTCGCTTTTTAAAGATAACATCTGTATAGCTCTCGATTTAGAACTAAATCCCCTCAATCCGCAAACTCTAACCCCTAACACCTTACACGAAAATGGATAAAGTCACCAATAAATAAGTAAACAGATACGAGGATGAATAAACTAACAAATTTGCACCCAATTCAACCCTGTTCTTTACACTCATGATAAAAAGCCTTCTTTTGCTGAGGATATACTTTCGCTCTTCATTTAGAATTCCGTTTTCGAAAATAAGGGTTGTTGCCTGATGAGGTCTCTAGTTATTAAAAACTAGTAGACCGAAAGATGCTCATGGGTGTGTAGCAACAAACTACTCCTTATGTAAAGACAAATAATATATATATATATATATATATATATATATATATATATATATATATATATATATATATATATATATATCACCATTTGATAAATTAATACCAAAGCAAGCAATCGTCCATCAAACTACGCACACATCACGTAAAAGTTTTAAACCTGGTGATCCTGTATATTTTAAATGTATGAAAAATAATATTTCATACTGGGAGTTTGATACGGTAGATAAACGTATTGGCGACTTGGTCTACATAATAAAAGGTCCAAAGGGAATACACAAAGGACAAGAAAAAGATATTGAAATCTACACGACTTCAAATCTTGGGAGTGGGTGTTGTGGAGACGCCCACTAATTAACAGGTGGGTGAGTAAGATATATAAAGGTATCAATCGCCAATACCGGGAGAGTTCTACATCGACTGCCAAATAGGCAAGACGCCTATGTTGCCTCCAGTAAGACATGCAACACGCCACCTGCCGAAATAACTCCAACTGAAGTATATCTGAAGACATGTAGAAGACAATAAAAATCTCTGGGCAATAGAAATTTTTTATTTAAACGTAACTTCAGAAAATGCAACACAAATGCAACACAAATACAACAAGGACACAATAAACTAGTTAATATTTAGTAGTTAGCCAATTTGACAGCCTCCAATCTTTTGAGCATTCCTTGAATTTGTCTGCTGTAATACTCTAGTGAAAGGGTATCCCGTTTCTCTTTAATATTTGTCAAAAGTTCTTCCAAATTTGAAATTTTATCATTGGGTAGCTGTTTCTTGATGTAATGCCATATGTTTTCGATAGGATTGAGGTTTGGGGATTATGCAGGCCAATCCAAACACGGAATATCATGTTCTTCAAGGACATTGCCAACTGTGTGAATGGGAGCATTACCCTGCATGAAGATGGATTATCATTCAAATTCTGACCAAAGCAAGTGTAGCAGTCACAGAGAACTATTTTCTTTGGTGAATCAATGCCCCCCCTCTGAGTTCTCCAGCCACAGGCTGACCTATCATCTTACAGGACGCATTGATTCATCTACCCCTAAAATGTCTTGAGGGGACGTCAGTCAGTCAGAACCGGACCGCCAGCCTAGCAACACCTATCCTTTTTCTCCCCTGTCCACCGGACATCTCGCTATAGCATTGACGGTCTCGATTTGAGACAACTGCTATCCAGCTGGAGACGACATGGTACTGACTGACCGACGATGACCTTAAAAAAACTTTTTTTTTCCTTCTTCCCTTTTAGCAGTCTGACCTGCCAGTTCCTGTTACAAATAAAATATTCTTCATTGTTATTGTTTAAAAAGAAGTCTGTGTTTCTTTTCTGCCTTGTTCTTTACTATAATTTATTAGGAAGGTAAAACCAATTACCTCTCCTAAAAATGGAAACCCAACGTGACACAAACCTTCTAAGAACATAAAAGCACGCGCAAAAGAAACTTTCTTTGAAATCTCTGACAAAAAAAAACGAAAACTTCACAAGAAAGAAAGAACGAAGTCTAGGGATTGCCAAACGATTGTGAAGATTGGACCGCATGTTTCCGTGACGTCAGATTTGTGTGTACTGTACGAACTATGGAAAAGCAAAAGCGACTTGAATGATTTTTTAAACCCTTTGTTTATCTTCTTCAAACTAAAAATTAATTATAATTAATTAATAATTAATCTTTGTTATAATTTTGTTAGGTTTTAAGATTTACAGTTTAATAATTAATAATATTATAAACATTTGTATATTAAATATGAAATACGGTTTTACTGAATGTTCTTTTGATTACCTACGGGCTTCCATATTTTGTTCTGTAAAAAGAGACAAACAAAATATGAGGGGGGCCTACAAAATGCTTAATATTTGTGCAATAATATTTTCAAATTGGTTTTAATCTGCCTATAAAATAGCTGACAAGAGTCATGTTTATATTAAACCTTAATATTTATATTAAACCTTAATATTTATTTTTTTGAAATTCGAACAAAATATATTTAAATCTATCGAAATTTCTATTTATTATGAAACATAAGAGTTCAATATTTATTTTTAAAAAATTTAAATACATATGTTGAACAAAAATTTACCTTGAATTTGCAATTAAAAATTGATATAAACTTAATATCATTATGTTTTTTAAATAGCGTTTTTTCTCATTAATATATACTATAATCAGTTGAATTGCCAAGAAAAAGAAACTTTGTAAACATTAATTAATTTTTAAAAGATTAAAACGATTAAAATTTCATCATTTCAAAATGTTCCATTACAACATAGATTTTTAATTAATTGTGTATTTAAATTTTTTTAAATAAATATTTTTAAAATAAATATTTTTTATCTATTTGAACTCTTATGTTTCATAATAAATAGAAATTTCGATAGATTTAAATATATTTTGTTCGAATTTCGAAAAAATAAATATGTGGGGGGCGGACAGTGGACACGCACTAAAAAATATTTCCCCTCGTATATTTTATGAAAACTGCATTTTATATGTAATTTCATTCTAAAATGGATAAGTATCGAAAATTTCACGAAAATCTGACATTAGTTGATTTTTGCTAGATTTATTAAATACGGGTATGTTTTCACGTTTGGAATGTCTACTACATGGGAAGGTTATTTTAAAGCGCCAATTATGTAAACGCGATTTTTGTCTCGCAATTTCATTATTTTCGTTTGATTAAAAAAAATTTTTTTAATTATTACTGGTTTATTTTTCCCTTCTCCTTTTAACTGGGGCAAAAGTTATACTGATAATATTAATTTATAATAAAGTTACGTCGTGTTACATATAGGGTGGGGTAATTCTGTGGTGAATTTTGTCAGTCCCTAACGAAGTCTTAACAAGAAAGAGAGAAAACAAACTTCTCAGCTTCAAATATATATATATATATATATATATATATATATATATATATATATATATAAAATATTTTTCGCAACAAGTACGGAACTCTGCCTTCTTTTTTTTTACTAACAAAAAAATGAGAAAAGAAATGGGTACAAAAATAATTAATTTAAAAAAACACAAACACGACAAGCTGAATCCTCTTTCCGTTGTGAAACTAAAAAGAGTGACTAAAATTTTTTTTTTCTCATTTGCTGAAAAGACGCAAGCACGTACACACGTGCGTACACATATACTCTGTTCAAAACATCCAATTTCTAGTCAGCACTAGAAACAGAAAAGAGGATTTTTCAAAAAAAAAACTTTTACGAATATTTTTTCTTCTTTGGCCAACAAACTCATAAGTACTTCAGTTCATCACTTTAAAAAAAACACATGCACACACATATATTGTTCACTCTTTTACCACTGTCCTTCCTTTTAAAATTATATTTTTCTATTTTATTTTATTGTAATTTTCTTTTTTGCTTCTTATTAAGTATTTTCTCATTTTTGTCTCTGGCTAAATATTTCCCTTTTCCCCATGTGGTCCTTCAACAATGTCCTTTCTGTATTTCGGATAGTTGATTTTTTTGTCTGTTGTTACTTTCTATATATAAAACTTGTTGCAAGCCTTCGCAAAGATATCATAACCCAACGACATCACAACTCAACCACTATGAATATGGCTATTTTAAAAGCCATTGAGAGCCTCACTCATGAGGTAAAAAAAACTTGGTAAGCTGGAGCCGCAGTCGCACAGGCGCCAACTCCAGACTAACTCCTTACCTTTACGCCGCTACCACCGCCACTCAAACAAGCCGAAACTGTGCTTTTATCACAGTCGCTTTGGTATGGAGGCACGAAAATGCAAAAAGCCCTGTTCGTTCATGAACTAGGGAAACTAAGGTCTGGGGAGCTGAGCACAGCAAGCTCTCCACGGGATATTTACAACAACCATGCCTATTTTATCACAGATTCCCTATCCCAAGCACGTTACTTGGTTGATACCGGAGATGTTTGCAGTATCTGCCCACTGAAACTCCTCACCAAGAAGCCTCCAGTGTCGTCCATCACACTGCAAACGGTAAATTATTCCCCCATCCCCACGTACGGTCAAATTTCTCGTACTTTGGACTTGGAATTATGGAGAGACTTTACGTGGGTCTTTACTATAGCAGATTTACCCTACCCTATACTAGGCATAGACGTCAGCTGATAGACGCGAATATGGAACTTTCTGTCTCTGGTGTGAAAACAAACACCCCCTCTATCAGCCCAGTATTCTTTACTGCCGCTTCCGATAATCCGTATCAGATCGTCTTACACTCCTACCTAGAGTTAACAAATTTAAATTTTGTGGTAAGTGAACCCACGCACATCACATCGAGACCACAGGTGTACCTGTTTTCTCATGCCTTCGCCACCTCCCTGCTGATAAACTTAAGACAGCGAAGGCAGAATTCAATTATATGCTTCAGTTAGGAATAATACACTCCTCAGCCAGTCCATGGGCTTCCCCTTTGCAATATGGTCCTGAAACGTGACGGAGATTGGCATCTGACTGGGGACTACCGACGACTCAATGCCATGACGGTACTTAATCGTTACCCAATCCTACATATACAAGATTTTGCTTCCTCTCTGCATAGTTGTAAGACCTTTTCCAAACTAGACCTAGTTAAGGCTTACCATCAGATCCCAGTGAATTCGGCCGACATACCCAAGACTGCGATAACAACTCCATTCGGAGCATTTGAATTTTTAACTATGCCCTCTGGTTTACAAAACGCGGTTAGTACCTTTCAGCGCTTCATGGACGAAGTAGTGCATGACATGGACTTTGTCTATAACTATAGACGACATTCTTGTGGCAAGTGCCTCACCCGAGGAACATGTCACTCACCTCCACCTACTGTTCGAACAGTTTCAGCAATACCAGGTGAGGATTAACCCTCGTAAATGTATTTTCAGTGCTTTGTAACTAGTTTTCCTGGGCCACATTATCAGCCTAGACAGTATATATCCGTTACTGGAAAAGGTGAAGGCTCTACAAGACCTTCAACCACCTACTTCACTTTGCCAACTAAGGCATTTTCTTAGTCTGTTGAACTACTACAGACGCTTTATCCCATACTGTGCGGGTCTTCTAGCTCCTCTTTCCAACTTGTTACGTAACAGGAAGAAGAAAAATGAGCAAATCTCACTTAATGAGATTTAGCTTAAGGCTTTTAATGAAGTGAAAATAAAACTAGCAACATCTTTGCTTACACATCCTGTACCCGATGCCCAGTTTTCACTGGTTGTTGATGCATCGGGCACAGCTATAGG
Source organism: Euprymna scolopes (assembly GCF_053919585.1). Taxonomy (NCBI): domain Eukaryota; kingdom Metazoa; phylum Mollusca; class Cephalopoda; order Sepiida; family Sepiolidae; genus Euprymna; species Euprymna scolopes. The sequence continues at coordinate 37,585,857 of NC_136492.1, forward strand.
TGCAGTGTTGCAACAGCGGCACCCACAACAGTTAGAACCTCTTGCATACTTTTCGAGACAGCTGAAACCGGCAGAACAACGTTACAACACATTTGGCCGTGAACTCCTAGAAATATACCTTGCAGTGAAACACTTCCAACATTCACTTGAGGGCCGTCAATTTGTGATCTACACTGATCACCGTACGCTTACATATGCACTGCGTTCTAAACACATATTCTCCTTGCGAAACATGTTACTTGGATTTTGTTTCGTAATTTACCAGTGATATCTGACATATCTCAGATGAGCAGAATGCAGCAGCAGATGCCTTGTCCCGCCTTCCCATTAATCCTCTGTCCTCTTTTTTTTTTTTTTTTTTTTTACACAGTGATCACCACTTATCAAGGCCCGGAAGCCACTCAGGGATAAGGGTTATTGCAAGTACATTAAGTTAGTGAGGAGATTTGCTGAAGTGTTTACTTAAGGGGGCGGTTCATTAGGAATTTTTTAACATTGGACTTGAAGACATCCAAATTGTAGTCCGGAGGGAAGCAGGCAGACAGAACAGAGTTCCACAGGCGTGCAGTTCTAAGAAAGAAACTTTGTTCATGGAATCCGCGTTTTAATTTAGGCACAGATATAGAGTGGGGGAAATTTTTCACAGTGGATTCAGCTAGACGGGTGTTTTTCGTGAAAGATTGGCGAGGGGGGACCAGAGATTGGAGTTCAGACGAACATCTGCCATGGAAATAACGATAAAACAAGGACAGGCTCGCAACGTCTCTTCTGTGGGAGAGAGGTTGCAGGGTAGAGAAAAGGGCATCCCCCACCAAGCCACGAAGTCTATTTTGTACTCTGTCAAGGCAGGATAGGCTGTTTTTAGCAGCTCCTGCCCAGATATGGCAACAGTATTCCATCCTTGGACGTAGTTGGCTTTTATATAGATAGAGAATTGCATCAGTAGTGAGATATCTTCTCGAGCGGTAGAAGGATCCCACCATCTTTCCAGCGACCTTGGCAACAGACTTGATGTACGTGTTCCATTTCAGATCAGGAGTAAAGGTCAAACCCAGAAGCTTGTCAAAACACGGAGCCTCACCCAGACGAGAGCCATCCATCACAATTGATGCCAGCTGGGGATCAGAGCGTTGATGATGTAAGGATAGGAGTTTGGTTTTGGATGCATTAAAGGTAACCAGCCACATCTTCCCCCACTGAACCACGCGCTCGAGATCAGAGGAGAGAGAATCAGAGGAGAGAGAATCAGAGAGAACTTTGTCATTTACAGCCTTTGATGCGTTGCCGTAGATGGTTGTGTCATCAGCATAGATGTCAACGAATGATTTAAGTATGTGTTTAGGGAGGTCATTGATGTAGATCAGGAAGAGAGTTGGGCCCAGGATTGACCCCTGGGGGACTCCAGTATTTATATTGCAGGCCTCCGATTTTTGTCCATCTACCACTACTCTTATGAGCCTATCGGAGAGAAATGATTTAATGATTGAGAAAACATTTCCCGTTATACCGTAGCTGGAAATCTTGTGAAGTAGACCCTTATGCCATACCTTGTCAAAGGCCTTTGATATGTCAAGAGCAATTGCCCTAGAAAGGAAGCCTTTGTCAAGAGATTCACTTATCCTGTGGGATATAATCGTCAGCACATCTGCGGTAGATCTTGCAAAGCGGAAACCATATTGTGTGTCACTAAGAAGGTTATTCCTGCTGAGGTGGTTGACTATTTCTCTATTTAATATGGATTCCAGCAACTTACTCATGACACACAGGAGACTTATAAGTCTGTATTGAGAGGGAGATGACTTATCACCTGAATTCTAAATATAGGGCAAACTGAAGAGGTCTTCCAGGGGGTCGGAAAGCACTTCTCCTTAAGGCAGCGCTTAAATAGTTTCGTAAGTATGGGAGCAAGTTCTGGTTGAAGCTTTTTTAACACTATAATTGGGATGCCATCAGGGCCAGTTGCTTTACTGGAATCTAAGTTCTTTATTAGCTTGGCGACCTCCTGCACGGATATTTGTATGTTACCTAGCTTGTTCTGTGTTATAGGAGGAAATATGGGGAGTTGATGGCCTTCGTCGCATAGGGTAGAATTAGCTGCAAAGTTCTTTGCAAATAGTTTGGCCTTGTCTGACGCTGACGAGATGACCTCTGGTCCATTGATAATGGTTGGTATAGAACGCACACTTCTGTTCAGGATCTTATTTGTTATTTGCCAAAACTGGTGGGATCCAAGCCGCTGATCAGCTACCTCACCATCGGATATCGACCTACAGCAGATGGCCTTAGACCAGCCAAGTTTGGACACTTTGGATCTGTCATCACCTAAATTTGCAACTTGCAAATTCGCATACCTGCCCATGCCTACCTCGGACACGCAGATCATTTGTGACACTTCAACAGATTCAGCTTTACCATTTGTTCCATTCACTCATCGTATAGTTGTTTTTGACACCCTACACAATCAGGCACATCCCTGAAGCAAAGCCACATTGAAGCTGATTACAGCTAAATTTTTCTGGCCAAATATGAGGCGTGATATCACTGCCTGGACATGTTCCTGTGTATCCTGCCAAAAGTCAAAGGTGCACAAGCATATCCGTGCCCCCCACCTTGGAACATTAAGCATCCCAGACGCTCGGTTCAGCCATGTTCAGATCGACCTGGTTGGACCTTGGCCGGTCAGTCAGGGATTTACTTATCTCCTTACCTGCATAGACTGTTTTACACGGTAGCCTAAAGCCGTTCCCCTCATAGACATTTCAGCTGAATCTGTAGCACGAACCCTTATATCAGGCTGGATATCGCGTTATGGAGTTCCAATCCAGTTTGAATCTCACCTATTCCGGGAACTGTCCAGGATCTTAGGGATCACACGTATTCGGACAACAAGCTATCACCCAGTTTCTAATGGGATGATAGAACTTTTCCATTATTGAAAGCAGCATTACATGCTTACTCTGACCAACAGCGATGGAGCAAATATGTATCGGTTATGGTGCATTGATCAAGGAGGACCTGAGATACTCTCCAGCCGAACTTGTCTATGGAGTACCTCTATCATTGCCAGGTCAAATTCTGACCCCGATAGAGTTAACAGCAACCGATTCAGCTCTGTATGTCGACAGACTGCGAGCTTATTTTAGTAAGCTCTCACCGATACACACTAGGGAACAAACCATAAGATCATCGGTCCCAAAGGACATTTCATCTTGAACTCACGTTTTTCTCAGAAAGGATGCCGTGAAAGCCCCCCATCCTTAACTTCACCTTATACTTGCCCTTATCGCGTGCTTTCATGTACTGATAAATTTTTCATCCTAGATATCAGTGGTAAAAGAGAAACTATCTCTATTGACAGAGTAAAAGAAAACTTTCTAGACACAAAAACACACGAGCCACTGTAACACTAAAGAGAGGCCGCATCAGACCTGTAGGGTTGATGTGACGTTTCTTTTGGTTAAAAGTAATTTTTTTGTTCCCGGACGATGATCGGGTGTTGAAGGAATAAAAATTATTATTAATTTTTTTTTGTCAATAAATTCTGAGCTAAGTCTGTTGTTGAGATGGCAGCGGCAAAAGTGCCTTTGTAGCGAGAGGTTAAATCACAAAATCTTCAAAAGCGAAAAAGAATGCATAAATATTTTAGCCAAAATACACAGGCGTTTGATCTGAAATGGCCGAAATCATAGTTTTGCAGGAGCCGGAGGGTTGGGGATTTCACACCCGCAATTGGCAAAACTATGAGCCAAGGTTGATCTGGGAGTTTGACAAGTTGAAAAAAAGTCGGGTTGTTTTTGATCTGAGAGAAACACTCGCAGTGACTCGGCATTATGTTTTAGAACAAAGAATAGGAAAAAAATGAATTGTCCGAAATTTCAAAACAATAATATGACGTATCGAGAATTGTCATTTGGTGAATCAGATCGAACGAAAATTGAAGTTATGAAATATTTTTGCTCGGATGGGAAAATGTGTTGTCCGATAAGTTCAAAGCGACAAATGCATTCTTGGTCTTTTGACGTAAACAAAATGTCTGATATAATGGAATGGCCGACAACCAGAACTTAATTCAAAGATAAACTAAAATTCCTTTGAATTATCAAAGCGAAAAATGAGATCAATAGATAATTTTAAAACAAATAAAATCGCGTGATTTACTTTAAGTCAAAGGAAAAATAATTTTCCTGGATATGAAAAAATTCCATTAGTAAGCCAGGGAGGAGTTAAATAATAAAACGTGTAAGTTGGGCGTTAATTAAAGGAGGAGTCCATCCAATTCTGGAAATGGACCAATGAAAAAGGGCCCTGTCGAAGTATAATCAACCAATGAAAAAGGGCCCTGTCGAAGTATAATCAATCAATGAGAAAAGGCCCCGTCGAATTATAATCAAGCAATTTGATTGGTCGATGACGCACATGGGTGTCGTCATCATTCCATAATTGTATTATAAAAGAAATGAAAAATCAGAGATTAAGTCAGAGAGAATCCGGAATCAGAGTCAAAGAGAGCTAAGTCAAGTTGTTCTGTCTCGGCAGAATCACCTCTTCTCTCTCTCCCCCTCGCTTGTTGCCTGATAACTCGACGCTTATAACGTGTCGATCACTTAACGAGAATTACGCAAAGTCCGCGATACCGAACAGGTATTTCAACAACAGAAGCTCAGTTGTAGAACTAACTGCTTGCTTGAATTAATTGTCAACTATATGTATATGCTGTAAATACTTCTTTTATGAATTTCCGAAATATATATTATATTAACCAACCTCCGGAGTTTTGTTGCTGATGTGCGTTGAACCCTATATGTGGATATTTCTTTATTTGCTATTTGTGACACCGTATCCGTCAACGAACACCCAGAATAACTAGACGATCCACGGAGAACAGGCCTTGAGGACCGAGCATCCGAGAAGAATCCCCAACGCCTTAACGAAGAACTCACTGGGTGACGCGACGTACTAACAGTTGGCAGACTTGGTTGCCCAGTCGACATATCATAACTGTACCGACCAGGGTGGAGATCATAACTGGGCAGCGATCAGAGGTTCAAGGTTGTGTAAGACCACGTTTCAAGGTCACACCACACATTCCCCCTACTTACACACAGCATCAAAATACACATACACCTGAAATGAGTACTCCACCCAAAGACAATTATATAACCACCCACATAGTGGTTGTAAAGTCATTGGCCAAAGAAATTATGTAAGACTCTGTACATATAATATGCCTTTGTCCAATTTCTGCTTGGATTTAAAAAAACAAAAAAAAAACAAAAAAAAACAGAACATTTTACAAGAAAGACACTTTTCTTCTTCAGGAAACCCAGCAATATCTGTACTATTTCTTTTCTTCTGTCGACTTTCCGCCTAAGCAGGGGGTGATGTAGAAGTCACAGAGAACTATTTTCTTTGGTGAATCAATGCCCCTCTCTGAGTTCTCCAGCCACAGGCTGACCTATCATCTTACAGGACGCATTGATTCATCTGCTCCCTAAAGTCTTGAGGGAATGTCAATAAGTCAGAACTGGACCTCCAGCCTAGCAACACCTATCCTTTTTCTCCCCTATCCACCGGACATCTCGCTATAGCATTGACGGTCTCGATTTGAGACAACTGCTATCCAGCTGGAGACGACATGGTACTGACTGACCGACGATGACCTTAAAAGAACTTTCTTTTCCTTCTTCCCTTTTAGCAGTCTGACCTGCCAGTTCCTGTTACAAATAAAATATTCTTCATTGTTATTGTTTAAAAAGAAGTTTGTGTTTCCTTTCTACCGTGTTCTTTACAAGTTCTTTACATTAGGAAGGTAAAACCAATTACCTTTCCTAAATCGGGTACAAAATGCTCAGTCACATGTTAATGTACTTGGACGAATTAATTCGACCTTGAAAGCGAACTATAGGCCCTGGATCATTAGTACTAATAACACCTTATACCAAAACTGAACATCCATCACCTTGCAGTGTTGAAACTGTGCACCTAGGATTAAATTCTTTGTCCTTCCTCTGACGGCCATACTGCCTACCATCACTGCCTAGACTATTGAACTCACTTTTGTTGCTAAAAATCACTTTTGACCAATATGAAGAGTCATGATCTGATGAAGTTAAGACAGTGCTTTCTGTTTGTTACAGAAACCATTGGCTTTTCTCTTGCAACACAGCTTCACAAATTAAATTCCTTCAATTTGTTCTTAACTTAAGAGAGCACTTTTTAACAAGATTACACTGTTGTTGGATTTGGGGAGCCATTTCAAATCTGTTTCTGAGGCTGCGGATCTGGGTAACATTGTCTTCTCTGTAAGAAGTATCTCTAGGACAACCAGATTTAAGGGTATCATGACACTGTCTGCATTTTGGTGCTTTTGCACAGTCATTCCTGACGTTTTCTCATCACATTTCAATCTGCAGCCGATTTCTCGATTGGATAAATCAGAAAGGTGGAGATTAATGAGCTCCTGACGATCACTAAGAGAAAGTCGAGATATGTGGATTAAATGATACATTGTATAACCTGGAACAACAACAATTACGATAAGAGATACTTTGTTGCCTAAAAGGTGGATATTTTAAGCTGGTTTTAAGCTCATTTGTAGCTGTGGAGTTTATTTTTGCCTTCTCAATTTCAAGTTATTTTTTTTTAATTTACATGAACACTAGGATACTTCAATTAAAAGTCAAATATGAACAGTTAAAATTATAGAGGAATGAAAGGCGAATGAGGTATAGGTTGTTTAAACAGTTATATTCAATTTAGCTTAAATTTGCAGTTCAGACTTTATTTTTAGCGCCACAATATATATATATATATATATATATATATATATATATATATATATATATATATATATACATTTGTACCACCAAAATATACATATATATACATTTGTACCACCAAAAATATACATATATATACATTTGTACCACCAAAAATATACATATATATACATTTGTACCACCAAAAATATACATATATATACATTTGTACCACCAAAAATATTAAACAGTTTGAAAGGGAGATAACTAAATCTTTTAAAACTGTCGGTACTTTCTCCTTATTTACTTATTAGCTGTTCATCCCAGCTTTGCTCGGCCCCTATGTACTGGTTATAATTTTAAGTGTATATATATATATACTAATTTTAAGTGTATATATATATATATATACTAAAAAGTTTGACTCATGTCCAGGTAACCTACATCTGAAATTTCAAGTGTTTAGACCCAAAATTGGTAGAGGAGTTTGGTAGAGTCTGCAAAGATTAACTCTTTCAACTTTGACCTCTTGGCAGCTAAATTTTCGCCCAAAAACTGATTAAAAAACTTGCTGTATGTCTGAATACCCTTTATGTAAAATTTCAAATGTTTAGACCTAAAATTGGCTAAATAGTTTGCTAGAGACTGAAAAGGTCAAATCTTTTGAACTTTCACCCCTTGGCAGCTAAATTTTCGGCCAAAAACCGATTAAAAGCTTGCCCTATATCTGAATACATTTTATGTAAAATTTCAAATGTTTAGACTAAAAATTGACTGATTAATTTAGTAGAGACCACAGAGGTCAAATTTTTTTAAACTTTGACCCAAATTTTGACTCCTTAATATTTATTGTTATGGCCTCAGATCAAATCTAAAATTTCAAGTGTTTAGACCCAAAATTGGCGGAGGAGTTTGGTAGAGTTTTCAAAGGTTGAGTTTTTCAAATCGTTGAACTTTGACCTCTTGACAGCCAAATTTCTGGCCGAAAACTGATTAAAAAGATTCTTCCAAATCTCAATACCCCTTATGTCAAATCTCAAGTCTGTAGACTGAAAATTAACAGAGTAGTTTGGCAGGGAAATGTATACACACGCACACAAGTTCACTTTTATAGATAAACTAGGGAGGGGTACCCGGCGTTGCCCGAGTGTTTTTCAGGGTATGTGAAAAAAACCCAAAAATGTGAAAAAAAACAGGTGCCCGTGAAAAAAAAAACGAAGCCTTCACGACGCGCAGTTGGAAAATAGTAAAGTGTTAAAAAAAAAACAGGTGCGCATTTTTGATTGACGTGACGCCGATAGGTATTCAGCAGTCAGCATTTTGTGCGGGACAGTTTTGAATGAGGTGAATAAATTGGTTTGTTTGTTTTTAAAAACCCGCTCCCTGTTTATTAGGAGGAGCGAAATGAAAGCTACAGTCTGATATGACGAAGTCAAACAACTGGCTTTCCGCCTGTTGTATTTATTTGCTCCCCCACCGAGCAAATTAGGCACAAGGCCAATTTTTAATGTGAGGAGTCCAGGGAGGGGGAAGGGAAAATGGGGACCAGCTCCCGAGAGGAGGGAAATGGGAGCTGGTTAAGGGTCAAGCATGTGGGGTTGCCCCCACATCTGGTCTTTGCTAGTCATAGCTAGTCCTAGCTAGTCATAGCTTGCAGTATCTGTCGGAACAGATACTACACTTTGATCATGTCACCCGGGCCCCGGAGGGCGCGCGGGCAAGTGGCTTTCAGCCTGTTGTATTTATTTGCTCCCCCACCGAGCAAATTAGGCACAAGGCCAATTTTTAATGTGAGGAGTCCAGGGAGGGGGAAGGGAAAATGGGGACCAGCTCCCGAGACGAGGGAAATGGGAGCTGGTTAAAGGTCAAGCATGTGGGGTTGCCCCCACATCTGATCTTTGCTAGTCATAGCTAGTCCTAGCTAGTCATAGCCTGCAGCATCTGTCGGAACAGATACTACACTTTGATCATGTCACCCGGGCCCCGGAGGGCGCGCGGGCAAGTGGCTTTCCGCCTGTTGTATTTATTTGCTCCCCCACCGAGCAAATTAGGCACAAGGCCAATTTTTAATGTGAGGAGTCAAGGGAAGGGGAAGGGAAAATGGGGACCAGCTCCCGAGAGGAGGGAAATGGGAGCTGGTTAAAGGTCAAGCATGTGGGGTTGCCCCCACATCTGGTCTTTGCTAGTCATAGCTAGTCCTAGCTAGTCATAGCTTGCAGCATCTGCCGGAACAGATACTACACTTTGATCATGTCACCCGGGCCCCGGAGGGTGCGCGGGCAAGTGGCTTTCCGCCTGTTGTATTTATTTGCTCCCCCACCGAGCAAATTAGGCACAAGGCCAATTTTTAATGTGAGGAGTCAAGGGAGGGGGAAGGGAAAAAGGGGACCAGCTCCCGAGAGGAGGGAAATGGGAGCTGGTTAAAGGTCAAGCATGTGGGGTTGCCCCCACATCTGGTCTTTGCTAGTCATAGCTAGTCCTAGCTAGTCATAGCTTGCAGCATCTGCCGGAACAGATACTACACTTTGATCATGTCACCCGGGCCCCGGAGGGCGCGCGGGCAAGCGGCTTTCCGCCTGTTGTATTTATTTGCTCCCCCACCGAGCAAATTAGGCACAAGGCCAATTTTTAATGTGAGGAGTCAAGGGAAGGGGAAGGGAAAATGGGGACCAGCTCCCGAGAGGAGGGAAATGGGAGCTGGTTAAAGGTCAAGCATGTGGGGTTGCCCCCACATCTGGTCTTTGCTAGTCATAGCTAGTCCTAGCTAGTCATAGCTTGCAGCATCTGCCGGACAGATACTACACTTTGATCATGTCACCCGGGCCCCGGAGGGCGCGCGGGCAAGCGGCTTTCCGCCTGTTGTATTTATTTGCTCCCCCACCGAGCAAATTAGGCACAAGGCCAATTTTTAATGTGAGGAGTCAAGGGAAGGGGAAGGGAAAATGGGGACCAGCTCCCGAGAGGAGGGAAATGGGAGCTGGTTAAAGGTCAAGCATGTGGGGTTGCCCCCACATCTGGTCTTTGCTAGTCATAGCTAGTCCTAGCTAGTCATAGCTTGCAGCATCTGCCGGAACAGATACTACACTTTGATCATGTCACCCGGGCCCCGGAGGGCGCGCGGGCAAATGGCTTTCAGCCTGTTGTATTTATTTGCTCCCCCACCGAGCAAATTAGGCACAAGGCCGATTTTTAATGTGAGGAGTCCAGGGAGGGGGAAGGGAAAATGGGGACCAGCTCCCGAGAGGAGGGAAATAGGAGCTGGTTAAAGGTCAAGCATGTGGGGTTGCCCCCACATCTGGTCTTTGCTAGTCATAGCTAGTCCTAGCTAGTCATAGCTTGCAGCATCTGTCGGAACAGATACTACACTTTGATCATGTCACCCGGGCCCCGGAGGGCGCGCGGGCAAGTGGCTTTCAGCCTGTTGTATTTATTTGCTCCCCCACCGAGCAAATTAGGCACAAGGCCAATTTTTAATGTGAGGAGTCCAGGGAGGGGGAAGGGAAAATGGGGACCAGCTCCCGAGAGGAGGGAAATGGGAGCCGGTTAAGGGTCAAGCATGTGGGGTTGCCCCCACATCTGGTCTTTGCTAGTCATAGCTAGTCCTAGCTAGTCATAGCTTGCAGCATCTGCCGGAACAGATACTACACTTTGATCATGTCACCCGGGCCCCGGAGGGCGCGCGGGCAAGCGGCTTTCCGCCTGTTGTATTTATTTGCTCCCCCACCGAGCAAATTAGGCACAAGGCCAATTTTTAATGTGAGGAGTCAAGGGAAGGGGAAGGGAAAATGGGGACCAGCTCCCGAGAGGAGGGAAATGGGAGCTGGTTAAAGGTCAAGCATGTGGGGTTGCCCCCACATCTGGTCTTTGCTAGTCATAGCTAGTCCTAGCTAGTCATAGCTTGCAGCATCTGCCGGAACAGATACTACACTTTGATCATGTCACCCGGGCCCCGGAGGGCGCGCGGGCAAGCGGCTTTCCGCCTGTTGTATTTATTTGCTCCCCCACCGAGCAAATTAGGCACAAGGCCAATTTTTAATGTGAGGAGTCAAGGGAAGGGGAAGGGAAAATGGGGACCAGCTCCCGAGAGGAGGGAAATGGGAGCTGGTTAAAGGTCAAGCATGTGGGGTTGCCCCCACATCTGGTCTTTGCTAGTCATAGCTAGTCCTAGCTAGTCATAGCTTGCAGCATCTGCCGGAACAGATACTACACTTTGATCATGTCACCCGGGCCCCGGAGGGCGCGCGGGCAAATGGCTTTCAGCCTGTTGTATTTATTTGCTCCCCCACCGAGCAAATTAGGCACAAGGCCGATTTTTAATGTGAGGAGTCCAGGGAGGGGGAAGGGAAAATGGGGACCAGCTCCCGAGAGGAGGGAAATAGGAGCTGGTTAAAGGTCAAGCATGTGGGGTTGCCCCCACATCTGGTCTTTGCTAGTCATAGCTAGTCCTAGCTAGTCATAGCTTGCAGCATCTGTCGGAACAGATACTACACTTTGATCATGTCACCCGGGCCCCGGAGGGCGCGCGGGCAAGTGGCTTTCAGCCTGTTGTATTTATTTGCTCCCCCACCGAGCAAATTAGGCACAAGGCCAATTTTTAATGTGAGGAGTCCAGGGAGGGGGGAAGGGAAAATGGGGACCAGCTCCCGAGAGGAGGGAAATGGGAGCTGGTTAAAGGTCAAGCATGTGGGGTTGCCCCCACATCTGGTCTTTGCTAGTCATAGCTAGTCCTAGCTAGTCATAGCTTGCAGCATCTGTCGGAACAGATACTACACTTTGATCATGTCACCCGGGCCCCGGAGGGCGCGCGGGCAAGTGGCTTTCAGCCTGTTGTATTTATTTGCTCCCCCACCGAGCAAATTAGGCACAAGGCCAATTTTTAATGTGAGGAGTCCAGGGAGGGGGAAGGGAAAATGGGGACCAGCTCCCGAGAGGAGGGAAATGGGAGCTGGTTAAAGGTCAAGCATGTGGGGTTGCCCCCACATCTGGTCTTTGCTAGTCATAGCTAGTCCTAGCTAGTCATAGCTTGCAGTATCTGTCGGGACAGATACTACACTTTGATCATGTCACCCGAGCCCCGGAGGGCGCGCGGGCAAGTGGCTTTCAGCCTGTTGTATTTATTTGCTCCCCCACCGAGCAAATTAGGCACAAGGCCAATTTTTAATGTGAGGAGTCAAGGGAAGGGGAAGGGAAAATGGGGACCAGCTCCCGAGAGGAGGGAAATGGGAGCTGGTTAAAGGTCAAGCATGTGGGGTTGCCCCCACATCTGGTCTTTGCTAGTCATAGCTAGTCCTAGCTAGTCATAGCTTGCAGCATCTGCCGGAACAGATACTACACTTTGATCATGTCACCCGGGCCCCGGAGGGCGCGCAGGCAAGCGGCTTTCAGCCTGTGATTAGAGTCGAGTTTTGCTTTTTTTTATACCGAAAACCGAATGTAACGCGTGCCGATGCGGGAAATGTCGAATAATTAACGTTTGAAAGTCAATAAAATTAAATAGACGGGCGAGCTCCGTGGGTAACTCTGAGATATTACAATTTATAGATGATATAAAAAGTTTTAAGAAGTTGTGAACCGAGCAAGCGCTTCTCTAAAAGAAGCCTTTTGTGGACATCAAGGAAAAGCGTACATACATACATACATTTTCGCTTTTATATGTATATATAGGAATATATAGGAATAAAATAAGGTAATGACGTTACTCAAAAGGATAAAATAGTTGAATGCTCGTATTCATTAACCCATCTTTGATTCATTTATTTACTTATTTTTTATTTCTTATATATATATATATATATATATATAGTAAGTTATAAAATGTATATGGCGATTAAGCTGCACTGAATATTCCGCATTTCATCCACTCTAGGATTCTTCAGGCATAAGCCTGAAGAATCCTACACGGAATATTCAGTGTAGCTTAATCGCCGTATAAATTTTATAACTTACTAACTAGCTCTACCTACGTATTGAGCACATTTGAAGTAAATACTTAAAGTTTACGCATAAATCTATACTTTCGTATATTAATTTTATGTGAGTAAATTAAGTAGTTATATATATATATATATATATATATATATATATATATATATATATATATATGAAATATTGTATTTCTTTATAACATTTAATGTTGATACATGATACATACATATATATATGTATGTATGTATGTACATACATATATATGCATGTATGTATACATATACATACATGCATATATATATATGTATGTATGTATACATACATATATATGTATGTATGTATACATATATACATACATACATATATATGCATTTATGTATACATATACATGCATGTATGTATGTATATTTCATGTACCAACATTAAATGTTATAAAGAAATACAATATTTCATGAATCAGTTCTCAGTATTTACTTCAACATTAGAGCCAGGTAGTAAGTTAAAAGGGAGATAAAAACAACCCGACTGATCACTTTAGAAGGAAAATTTTGTCCAAAACATGTCGAACGTAAAGAAACTTGTCACATAACACTCAGTCATGATCACACCAGCATCACCTTGACCAACCTTTTTATGTACCAGAAGAATTTGTAGCGGTAGTCTTTGCTCTTCAGTAGACGTGTCTGTTTTAGCATGAGTCTACAAGCCCATTTGTGCTCTTTGAAATCACATAAGCCAACTGTCACAACTGTCTATATTTTACATAATTTGGAGATTTTTCCAAATTATTGAAGCTGCAGTTTAATAGAGTGGCTACATTGCCTATTCTGTAACTCAGAGCTTTCAGCATCTGAGGCTCTACCGTTGCCACCCTTGGATTGTGCACCTACCATTATCTCCTTAGGAGAGGTTTATCAGAGTATCAGTTTTTCCATGTTCATCTCTGTTGCACAGGGCCTACTGTTAACCAGGTTGAAGCAGCTTATAATCCAGAGAGGGGTAATATATATATTACAAATATTAATTAGGGAAAGCCATCATAAAATTTTAAAGCTTTATACACTAATCCATATATAGAGAAAAAATTTTAAAATGAATAAAATATGTAATAAATGAAATTAAAGTAAATAAACGAAAAATGGATGAACTGACAATACTGTCGGGCTCCTAAGAAACATCACATCCTTATTTTATTACTTATTTAATAAAACTAACAGTCATACATATCCACTCTTTTCGAATGAAAACAAATGCATAAATAATATAAATAATAATATAAGCAAATAAAATAATACCCATGTAATATCAATAATAATATATTAATTTTTAAGTATAACTATATGAGGTATTTTAACTAGCATAACATTTATAAGAAATTGAAAAATCTTTATGTATTATGCTGAATTAACATTTTCTGTGATTCTTAACCCGATAGCGGCAACCATCTTTAACATTTCTTCCATGGATTGAATTTTATTTTGTTTCTTTAGGAAAATTTCTCCTGAAAGATTTTCTGTGATCTCAAATATTCTTAATAAAATATTAAAAAGTAAGTCTTATATTTACTGATATTTTATGTGAAAGGTTTATTTAAAAAAAATAGGTAATTGTGAAGATTAAGACTTCAAACATTGTCTTCTATTGTTTGTTTATGTTAATCCTCTCTTTCACTATCCTGGTTTTCTGCATTGCTTATTAACTATCCATATATTACTAAGAAAAAAATGCTTCAAGCAAACTACTACTTTTACTGATGACAAGCTCAATATTTAGCATTAATTAGAGCCTATATATATATATATGTATATATTTATATATATATATATATATATCAGAAAAAGATTATTCCAAAGGGTTAATATATTTAAAATATATTAGCCAATGGAAGTGTACATATATCAATAAGAATTTAAGCCATGTAAATTGACTCAAATATTAAGCAACATGATTAACATTTCGGTAATAGAGCATATATATATATATACATACTGGCAAAAACCAAAAACAAGAAGGACTAACTTCCTATTTGTATTTTTCAGATATTACAATTGTTTCGAAATCGACCAGACAATTTTAAATTTTATGTTATTTAGATATTCTCATAGTAAACGTCTCATCAGATATGTGTGGAAAAAAAATACAAAGTTTGTACGTATCTTGTCACATTTTCATTCTGTTATAACTACATCGGGCAGTAAGTTGGATTTTTTGGTCCATGTTTAGGGGAAGTCGGGGTAAGTTGAGCATAGGGGTAAGTTGAGCCACCCCCTTTTAACCACAATTGACTAAGCCAATCCAAGTTTGTATGCAATCTATAAACAACTGATCACGTGACTTTAACCTCCACCATTTTGTTTTGCTGAACCAATTTCGGAGGTTGATACAGTAAAAGAAAATCAGATTTCGTGCCAAAAAAGTAAAATAAAGCGTTACAGAGGTGATTGCATGTTTCTTGTGTGTAGTAATAGTTTGATTAGATATAATATGTGGTAGTTGTTTGTTCAATTACTTGCCTTCATACCTGTAAAAGATTTTTACATTCACCACACATGAGATGCATGCATTTGAACAGACAATTCAATGAGGTCAGACTGGGGTAAGTTGAGCCAATGCTAATGGGGTAAGTTGTGCCACTGGCTCAACTTGCCCCATATGTCTTTTTACACGTTTTCAAGAAACAGATGAATATGCAACCACATCAGTAGGCCTGTTATAGAGTGAATTCAAAATGCATGTTGTATAAGTTACATGCTCTACTTGTATAAGAATTAGATCTATGGGTTACCTGGTAAATGTTTAAGATGTGTAAGCTGTGCTTGGATAGGAATTTGCATGCTGTACAGGCGCTTTGTTATTCTAATAATAATAAATATTTTTATTATTACTATTATCATTATTATTTTTAACATTATTATTATTATCATTGTAGAATCAAGAATGCACTTACCTCCCCTCTCCACCATTATGGACTAGCCTACAATTAGTCAGGCATGGTGGTTTATTCCATTTGGAGGCGCCTGATTGGCTAAACATGCCAGGAGAGGCAGGTGCCTCTCTACAGATGCCAGCTATTCTGGCATTCATTGTTCAATGTTCCAAACTTATGCCAGGAACTCCACTGAATCAACTAGTTCACTCTAGTAATATTCTACATCATTATCGGATTTATTGTTTTAACTTCATTTTTCTTTTTTGTGTGTTTCACAGAAAAAAAGCCCACCAGACATGCGCCACTACGTGCGAAAGACAAATCGTGGACAAACTCCTACATACGTTATGGAACGGGCTGCTGCCACTGTTACTGGAGGTCAGAGTGTAAGGAGTGCTGCAAAGGACTTTAACATTGATCGAATGACACTGAAGCGGTAATTGGACAAACAAGACAGTCAACTAGCAGGGACTGCTTACACACCTGTTCCTTACAGCAATTAGTTTTTAGTCCTGAAATGGAAAGGGATTTGTCTGACCACGTGAAACAATTGTCAGACATGTTTCATGGTTTGTCATTGAGAAGATGTCGCACACTGGCATATGAGTTTGCTAAAAAAAACTGTCTCAATCTGCCACCAAGTTGGGATCGTGAGAAAAAAACCAGGACATGATTGGTGGTTAGGCTTCAAGAAGCGCCGGAACCTGGCAATTAGAGTGACAGAAGCAACATCTTTTAGGCGTGCCACAGCCTTCAACCACCCAGTTGTTGATAAATTTTTCAACAACTTGAGTCAGATAATGGACACGTACAAGTTCTCACCAAATGACATTTACAACACTGATGAGACTGGGTGCACCACCGTTCAAAACCCTGGAGCTGTTGTCACAGAAAAAGGAAAGAAACAAGTTGGTTCAATCACCTCTGCTGAACGCGAGGAATTAGTAACGGTGGTGTACACTGTGAGTGCAATTGGATCAGTCGTGCCTTCTCTGTTCATCTTTCCCAGAGTCCACTACAGAGATCACTTCATCAGAGCTGGACCAACACAGTGCATAGGGAAGGCAACACGAAGTGGCTGGATGAATGAAGAGGTGTTTGTGGAATATTTAAATCACATCATCAAGCACACCAGATGCTCACCAGGAAAGAAAATCCTCTTAATCCTCGACAACCATGACACACACATTTCTTTGAATGTTGTGAACACAGCAAGATCTCATGGCGTTGTCTTACTGACCATTCCACCACACACTTCCCATCGTCTCCAGCCGCTCGACCGGTCAGTGTATGGACCCTTCAAAACAGCGTACAACAGAGCCATGGATGGGTGGCTACAATCCAATCCAGGGAAAACAGTAACAATATATGAAATCCCAGCTCTAGTGAACCAAGCCCAGATGATTGCCATGACACCATTGAACATTGCTGCTGGATTCCAAGCCTCGGGCATTCATCCATTTAACCAGGACATCTTTAGTGAAATTGACTTTTCCCCTTCTCTTCCAACTGACCGTGAGCAAAATGTGGCTGCAGAAAGCCTTGAGGCAAATTCTACCGTGGAAGATACAGAACCATCAGGTGAGGTTCCTGGAGCAGTCTTGCCCGTGCACAGTGATGATGTCCGACCACAAAAACAGCAAGAAGATGATCTTATGCAACCATCTGCATCTGGGTCTTGTGTTTCATCTAGCTCACATGATGTCATGCATCGTCCATACATTTCACCATCTGTAATTCAGCCATTTCCGAAAGCAGCACCAAGAAAGGCAAGAAGAGGTGGTCACAAAAAGGACAGCTCAAAGATTTTGACTGACAGCCCTGAACGACAGAAGCTGATAGCCCTTTCTGAAAATAGAAAGAGGAGCCTATTAACAAAAACAAAGCAGTGTTTGTTCAATACTGGTGGGAAAAAGTCATGTCCCCCGAGATCTAAAACCCCATGTTCAAGTGACACTGATGATTCAGATTTTGAATTTGATGATGTGTCATCAGATAGTGATGGTGATATTGATCTGGATAGCCCAATAATCGAAGGTGACTTTGTGGTTGTCAAATGTGCTGGCAAATCACGAACTGTGAACTATATTGCCCGGGTTGACACTCTCAACGGGGAGGACTTCGAGTTTGAAGGTGTTTTCCTTCAAAAAGTTGCTGGGAAGGTAGGAACGGACAAGCCTGTGTTTGTTCCAAACCCAAAGGACGAAGCGGGTTTCAATGCAGAAGATGTTGTTTACAAGCTGCCACAGCCAAATAGTGTTGGCAGTTCTGTCCGTTGTTCTAGCCAGCTCGTTTTCAGCTGTGACTTGTCACAGTGGCAACTTCATTAACTTACTTTCAGATATATGTTTCAAATTTTGTGCTGGTTCATTCGCTGTAATTAACATTTCTACTTCATTATTATAATTTGTTTTATAACCACAGCAACAATTTTGGGCTTGTTCTTTCTTTATTTGCAACACATTTTTGCGTGGCACAACTTACCCCTGTGTGGCACAACTTACCCCAGAGGTTGGATCAACTTGCCCCATGGTCGGGGCAAGTTGAGCCATTTGATATGCATTTTTGTAAAGCACATGGTCGGTTTAGGTGTACTAGCAGAAAACTGCAACTTGTTTCAAAATGCTCCCAAATAAAAGAATTTTATAATAATACACTCATCTTTGCAAAATAATTAGTCGTTTGGGTTCTGAAGTGCCAAAATGGAAAATTGGCTCAACTTACCCCGACTTCCCCTACTTATTATCTGATCTTCCATTGTCGGGCCATACTGAATCGTATATTATTTTAATTGGAATTTATTGAGATGAGTACTATTTATTAATTTATTTTATTGTGGACTACCACCTGATGAAGGCCAGATGAATAGTTGGGCAAAATGTTGTGAAACAACAACAACTAAAAAGATGAGGATAATAGTCTGTAATAAAATGAATTAATAAATAATCCTAATGAATTTCAATTAAATAATATTCCTTCAGGAATATTAGGCATAAATCAAAATACTGTAAAATTATCATTCTCAGCAACTACTAACTTAGCAAAAACTATAATATGTTCTAAAAGTGCACAAATAGATAAGGAAATTAATAAAGTTGGGTGAGATATTAGCTAGAATACTGAAGATGAACCACTTTGTAACTGTAGAAATGCTAATAAATGTCCCTTGGAAGGTAAATGTCTTATTTCAGACATAGTATATAAATGCAAAGTCATTAAAAATAATAGAACCAAAATATATGTAGGGTCGATGAAGTATCAGTTCAAGGACAGATTCTATAACCATATGAGATCATTTAAAATGCATAAGGTAAATACTAAAAAAAAAACATCTTTAGCTAGATGAGTAAGGCAACTTTGTACAAATACAACTGAATACTAATTGAAATGGCCTATATTAAGAAGTGCTAGAAAATACACACTAAATAAATTTAGGCATTGCAACCTTTGCACCCTTGAATCATATCATATCATCAGGAAAATTTACTAAATAAAAAACTAAAGGTGATCCAAAATTGTCTGCATAGAACTATCCCAGCTAAAACCAGACAAGGTTGTGTAGTGTAAATCGATGATTTATATATACTGAGCTTTATGAAAAAATAATTCAAGAGTGGAGGGAATATAAAGTAAGAAAAATCCTATAAAATAATAAATAATAAAATTAGTATGATGGGTACTTTTAATTTTTACAGTCAAAATTCATAAAATTAAAATTATTGTTAATTATAATCATAATAATAAATATTAATTATTATAAAGTTATCATGATAATAGTAGTAATTATTAATATTTAATGAATAAATATTGAGTGTAAATTAAAAATATATAGAAAATTATTTAATAAATACATTAAATAAGATTAACAATTCAACATGAGATTTTATGTTTCTATATAATTTTATGGCTTGATGAATGATTAACCAAATCTTTTCTTTCTAAGGTAAATAAATTCCCATTTTCTAAAGAGTCTACGATGAATAAATTCAGTAGTGACATACTAATAACTGATTGGTTCTACATAATGAAGCAATAAAAACATGGTTATTGGAATCTGATTTCCATTATTTATTTATATAACTCTCTATATATTTATTTATTTATGGTGACACACAAGATCAACTCAAATCAATATGGTACTGTCAATTTCAAGTGTGGTTTCAAAAACAATAAATTTCACTGACTATCCTCAGTCATGTTTGAAAAGTTAAGGGGTCACATTCTGGAATAAACATACTTCTTAAAAATTACTTTATTTTTATTTTTTGTCTCTTTTAAAATGATTATTTTAAATACATGGATTTTATGCAGAAAAAAACTTATAAAAACAAAAATATAAAATATAAAAAAACTTATAAAAACAAAATATAATAAAACCTAAGAAAAAATATTGATTAATAGAATCTATTAATGCCAATGACTGAAAATTGGATCACACACACTATTGAGTTCAATGTGTGAGATGTTCTATGCTTCTTTGAAACTGCAGGTATCAATAGCTGCTCCAATTATGCTTATATGAAATATATATATTAGTGTATATAAGCACCAAATATTTATGTAAGCTAACATTGAAAGAAACAAAGTTCCCATACTTCATTATGTTTCCCCTCAAATATTGAACAGTTCTCAATTCTTGATATAAATCAGAGTCATCCAAAATTCATATCACTTATTGATTTATATCCAAATTTTTAATTCCTCCTCCTCCTTATCATCATCATGGTATAGAAGATATTTTGTCAACCAATTAATCTATCTTACTTGCAAAATATGAATGCTACTTTACATGAGAGTAGCTGAGCCATTTGTTAATGTAATATATATTTATATTTACTAGCGTTATTCAAATCATACAAATCTAATGATGACTTAATTGAATAAAGTTAACTCTCAATGAATTCTGGAGATTTCCTTTTAAATTTATTTCAAGAATTAAGAAAATTATTTCTGGAAAAGTGTTTTAAAAATGCAACCATTATGAAGTACTAGACTACCTGTGACCCGTTGGGTCAGTATGTTATATTAGCTATGGAATTAATGTATGAGCGTGACACTTGTGACGTAAAGAGAATAGTTTTTTGTGACATAACAGAAAAATTTCTATGAAAGTATATTAAAATGTAAAAAGAATATAGATTTCTATGGGTCGTTCTGTTTATAATTGTTTATTTTTGAAAAAGAAAACTTACTTACGTAAATGTGCACTGAACAGATACCATAATACTTAAAGTTAAATTCAAATTTTGATATATCTTTTAATTTAAACGCGAAAAAAAACAATTGGGATGCTGAAAACGTACACTGTAAGACAATACGTTTTATTATCACGTTGATTATTTATTTGTAACGCAAATTAAAAAAAGCATATTTTCAGGGTTATTTATTTATGTTGGTAGTGTAGAAGAAAATGTATGAATGTTTTTAAGAAAGGTGTATTAAAAAATGGAGAATAAATTAAAAAAAAAGAAAGGCGGTGGCTAAATCACAGTTGTAAAATGCTCGTATGGTTGTCAATGGGTTAAAGTAGATTTATTTGTAAGAAAATTGCGTTAAAATAACTTAAATGCAATACGGAAATGAAAGATGTAAAAAAATGCAGAAAGTATTAACAATTGTTTATTTGGATAATTTAAACGCGAAAAAATTCTGCAAGAGTAGCAATTTGTGTTTATTTGTTGACGCTGTTATGGGTTCATGTTTATGTACGCATGCGCAACCAGAAGTCGTAAACCGGATGTTGGGTAACAACGCCCGTTACAAGGTCATTTGAGTTTCATAATTATATAGATTTATTTCTGTCAACATTTGAATCTAAGTTTAAAATCAATTAAGATCATGGTTGCTCAATTTCATTTTGGTAGTTGATTTTTTGTCAAAAATGTAAACTTTGTTAAAAAGCAATTAACATTTTTTGGAAAATTTTTTTATTCAATTTTCAAATCATGTTGTTAGTATTTTACCTATTTTTTTAACTTGAATATTTTCATTTGTTTTTTTTTAATATTTAATTTAATAAATATTATTATATTATTTTATAAATAAAAGTTTTAAATAATGAATATTTATTACAAACTTGGATTTTACTGAAAATTATTAAGTTTAATATTTAGTTCAGATCTTTCAAGTAAAAAGAAAGTTTTAACAGTTAAGGTTTTGAAAATTCAAGATTAAAAGTTATAAATTTTAAAAGTTTAAAAGACAGCACCCATAAAATCTAAAGCACTGATAGTCATTTCATTATGTGTCAAGCTGAAGATTTCGTAAAACTATTCATGTTCAAAGTTAAAATCAACAGGGTTTCATTTCTTTTTGTTGTAAGAAAAATATCTAACTGAAGAGAGACGGATTTATCTACCCTAGTTAAAGTGGGATCCAAGATTGAGGATAATAATCCTTTCGAACCATGGACTTTTCCAAACTACTTCCAGGCCGAGGAAAATCTTTATAATAGATGACAGTGCCGTTAGCTAGATAGCCAGCCCACCAAGAATAGGAGCCAGCAGAGATGATAGTATGATTACAAAGTGACAATGCCGCTAAATCTACAAAACCATTGTTGCTATCAGAATAAAAAATATTATCATCATCTAAGTATTTCTTGCACCAAAGTATCTCGTTACTGCACACAAAAAACATAACATCCTGGTGTCTCGTGTAAAAATAGTTCATGGCACGATAGAAATAAGGCAATGGAGCAGGCACATAACCCTGTGATTGACTGCGGACAAAATCTCCTCTTCTGACATGGATACCAACCACAATGATTTCACCCAAATAGCCATTACGGGATAAAATGTTTGCCTTGTGAATGTTAATGGCTCGTTGTAGCATCGCTTCTGCAGAATTTCTGTAACTGTCTTTGAAACGGAATTGGTGTTGTAGAAGTTCATTTTTGAGATAATCAAAATATTTAAAAGATTGTAGATAACCATAAATGAGCGTATCTTGGTGTGGAAGGTTCGTCAAGTTTGGAGTATAAATGGCAGCAGATATTTCTTCATAGCTGTAATTAGAAGATAAAATAAATGAATACAAGTTTGCAAAACCATAAAAAATAAATAAATACAAGTTTGCAAAACCATAAAAAATAAATGGATACATATTTGCAAAACTATAAAAAATAAATGGATACATATTTGCAAAACTATAAAAAATAAATGGATACATATTTGCAAAACTATAAAAAAAATAAATGGATACATATTTGCAAAACTATAAAAAAAATAAATGGATACATATTTGCAAAACTATAAAAAAATAAATGGATACATATTTGCAAAACTAAAAAAATAAATGGATACATATTTGCAAAACTATAAAAAAATAAATGGATACATATTTGCAAAACTATAAAAAATAAATGGATACATATTTGCAAAACTATAAAAAAATAAATGGATACATATTTGCAAAACTATAAAAAAATAAATGGATACATATTTGCAAAACTATAAAAAAATAAATGGATACATATTTGCAAAACTATAAAAAAATAAATGGATACATATTTGCAAAACTATAAAAAATAAATGGATACATATTTGTAAAACTATAAAAAATAAATGGATACATATTTGCAAAACTATAAAAAATAATTGAATACATATTTGCAAAACTATAAAAAAATAAATGAATACATGTTGGCAAAACTATAAAAAATAAATGGATACATATTTGCAAAACTATAAAAAATAAATGGATACATATTTGCAAAACTATAAAAAATAAATGGATACATATTTGCAAAACAATAAAAAATAAATGAATACATGTTTGCAAAACTATAAAAAATAAATGAATACATATTTGCAAAACTATAAAAAAAAATAAATGAATACATGTTTGCAAAACTATAAAAAAATAAATGAATACATATTTGCAAAACTATAAAAAATAAATGAATACATGTTTGCAAAACTATAAAAAATAAATGAATACATATTTGCAAAACTATAAAAAATAAATGAATACATATTTGCAAAACTATAAAAAATAAATGAATACATATTTGCAAAACTATAAAAAATAAATGAATACATGTTTGCAAAACTATAAAAAAATAAATGAATGCATTCTGTTTGCAGGATACATGGATACATGTTTGCAAAACTATAAAAAAAATAAATGAATAAATGTTTGCAAAACCATATCAAATAAATGAACATATGTTTGCAAAACTATAAAAAATATGTTCATTAACGGAAATGTTCTAAAAACTTGTGAACTGTTCCATAGCAAAAAAAGCTTGGGATAGAGGGTGAAAATGAAAATAGTTGAATGAATAATTCATCAGATAAGCACGGTTGAAATGCAGTTTGATTTTATGTCCGATGGTCGATATTTAACCTGCATAAAATGCAAGTCCATTGGTTTTAAATATAATATCGCATTTATATATATATGTATATACAGTGTTTCATGGTAAACAACTGATGATCCCTTAAAAAATATAAAAATTGGTATTATAGTAAATTTGAGAGTTGATGCAGTGATTGCAGTGCAGGTGATTAAATGACTTACTGACTAGATGTTTTTTTAATGAATGATAAAAAAATAATTTTTTGTGTGGTTTCAAATGTTAAAAACTTCAAAGACTATATATATATATATATATATATATATATATATATATATATTAGTCGTGGAAGTTTCTTTAAAACTTTTGAAACTATGAAAAAATGAAAATAAAAGATTTTGAAAAATAAAACAATTGTCCTTCGTTGGAACATTATTCTGTCAGTAAGTCAATTAATCTCCCATATCGCTGAATAGTTTTACTGACATGAACAAACAAATAATGTTCTTAAAGGGATCATCAGTTGTTTACCATAAAACACTGTTAATGAGAATAAAGGAAATAATATTCTGACATAATGGAGAGATGAAAGAGGAATGTATTGTGGGTATATTAATGAAGACACTAGAGACAGGATCGATTATAATATGGACTTGTTTATTTTCATGAGCTAACTACTACTTATACAAGAAATAATCAAGGGGAAGTAACTCGATACATTAAAGAGTTCCTTAGACTGTTACATCCCTTTTGTAGAGAAAAAGGTTTTATTGTGTCTTTTAAAGATGCTTACATTTATTTTTTTAATTATTATTTTGTTTATTTACTTATCATCGATTTGAATAATATAAAGTCCTTGTATTTTTGTTCTTTCAGGTCTTCGGTCAGTATCTCTGGTTGTTGGTTCGACTCAACTGTTTGCCCTGGGTTGTCTGATGAGATGTATCCATTGTTGTTATTGGACGGAGTGCTGATTTCTAGTGGGTCAGTGTGTTGCTGGCACAATGGTGTTATATCATTCCAATTAATCTCTTGAATGGGTTCATTGAAAGTGGTTCATCTCTGACTCTTGTAAGTGCCGTCGGTTGCGTCTCAGTAATCTTCCATCACTGTGCATATAGGTTTTGTGAATACTTTCAAAAGATTAGATAGGCCTACAAAACTTAATACACTTGGTTTTTATCTGTTCAAGTACTCCCTTATACTAGAAGGATGATTAAAATTGATCAGATTCTTTCTTCAAGTTCACCAGGATCAGGAACCTTAACATGCTTCAGCACTATGCAGAACACAAACCACGCTGGAACAATGGTGTTATGGAGAAATCCATTCTTACTATTCTGTATCTTCTGTACCTTAATAAACTAACGCACCGTAAAAGTTGGATTCAATTTGAAAGCATTAAATCAAAAAAGAAATGTAGGATATAACGGGCCAACTTACCAGAGTATAGCTGCGGGGGTGGGGGGTATGATGCTCTTCTAATTTCCAAATCGAACGGTTGCTTTCTAGCTATGCTAACAGATGACAGTTCTTTTATTTCTTTTTTTATAGCGGCTTCAAATAACCAAAAGTTTAAGACCAATCAGGAAAAGGTAAATTATTCTATTTTTTTTTTAATCTTTAAAGTTTATTATTATTTATATATAGACACATTTTTATTTTTAGTTTATATTTAATAAAAATATCAGAAATACAACACCACAATATTTCCCATCTCAGTATCGGAGATATTGTTAGAAGTAATGGTAGTCGTTGTTTCTGGACGAAACTACTCTTCTGCCTGATCTTGTTGTAGATTTTGAATCTTAGGAATGATCTATTGATTCTTGTTGGCCAGCTTCTTCTGTAGGCGTACTAGATAAATCGTTGGAATCATTTTCAATTGATTCTTCTATAGAATTCTCAGTAGATGAAGTTTCCTGTTCAATGACATTTGATTCAATATGTCTATTTTCAAAAGACTTAATATATACAGGCTTCAGACGATCCACTGAAACTGTATCACCCTTACTAGAATTTAGTTTTATAGTAAAGTATTTTGGATATCTTAGAAGAACTTTATAAGGACCCGTGTAAGGAGCTTCGAGTGCATGACGACGTCGGTCGACTCGTATCTACACATGTGTACAGTTTCTTAGATCAGCTAGGATAAATGACTTAGGGGGAGAGGGAATTCGGCCTTCAGATAGTAGTTTGATGTCTAAATTCTGCATTTCTTCTGCTACAATCTTAATTTTTGGATCAGAAACTTCTGAAGATTCATTATCAATCATTGGTCTTGGTGCAAGTAAGGATTTTTCAATTATTGTTACAGATGATGACTAATAATAATTATTGCTATAGATGGTGACTAATGAAAATTATTGCAACAGATGATGACTAATTATATTATTGCAACAAATGATGACTAATTATAATTATTGCTACAGATGGTGAATAATTATAATTATTGCTACAGATGGTGAATAAATATAATTATTGCTACAGATGATGAATAATTATAATTATCGCTACAGATGGTGAATAATTATAATTATTGCTACAGATGGTGAATAATTACAATTCTTGCTACAGATGATGAATAATTATAATTATTGCTACAGACGATGACTAATTATAATTATTGCTACAGATGATGAATAATTATAATCATTGCTACAGATGATGAATAATTATAATTATTGCTAAAGATGGTGAATAATTATTATTATTGCTACAGATGATGAATAATTATAATTAATGCTACAGATGGTGAATAATTATAATTATTGCTACAGATGGTGAATAATTATAATTATTGCTACAGATGGTGAATAATTATAATTATTGCTACAGATCATGAATGATTGTAATTATTGCTACTGATCATGATTAATTATAATTATTGATACAGATGGTGAATAATTATAATTATTGCTACAGATGATGAATAATTATAATTATTGCTACAGATGATGAATAATTATAATTATTGCTACAGATGATGAATAATTATAAATATTGCTACAGATGGTGAATAATTATAATTATTGCTACAGATCGTAGATAATTATAATGATTGCAACATATTATGAATGATTATAATTATTGCTACAGATGATGAATAATTATAATTATTACTACAGATGATGAATAATTATAATTATTGCTAAAGATAGTGAATAATTATAATTATTGCTACAGATAATGAATAATTATAATTATTGCTACAGATAGTGAATAATTATAATTATTGCTACAGATAATGAATGATTGTAATTATTGCTACAGATGATAAATAATTATAATTATTGCTACAGATGGTGAATAATTATAATTATTGCTACAGATGGTGAATAATTATAATTATTGCAACAGATGGTGAATAATTATATTAATGCTACAGATGGTGAATAATTATAATTATTGCTACAGGTCATGAATAATTATAATTATTGCTAAAGATGATGAATAATAATATTATTGCTACAGATGATGAATAATTATAATTATTGCTACAGATAATGAATAATTATAATTATTGCTACAGATGGTGAATAATTATAATTATTGCTACAGATGATGAATAATGATTATTATTGCTACAGATCATGAATAATTATAATTATTGCTATAGATCAAAAATAATTATAATTATTGCTACAGATGATGAATGATTATAATTATTGCTACAGATGATGAATAATTATAATTATTGCTACAGATCGTAAATAATTATAATTATTGCTACAGATGATGAATAATTATAATTATTGCTACAGATTATGAATAATTATAATTATTGCTACAGATGATGAATAATCATAATTATCGCTACAGATGGTGAATAAATATAATTATTGCTACAGATGATGAATAGTTATAATAATTGCTATGGAATGTGAATAATTATAATTATTGCTACAGATGATGAATAATTATAATTGTTGCTATAGAGGGTGAATAATTATTATTATTGCTACGGATGATGAATACTTATAATTATTGCTATGGATGGTGAATAATTATAATTATTGCTACAGATGATTAATAATAATAATTATTGCTACAGATGATGAATAATTATAATTATTGCTACAGATCATGACTAATTATAATTATTGGTACAGATCATTAATAATTATAATTATTGCTACAGATAATGAATAATTATAATTATTGCTACAGATGATGAATAATTATAATTATTTCTACAGATGATGAACAATTATATCTAATGCTACAGATGGTGAATAATCATAATTATTGCTCCAGACCATGAATAATTATAATTATTGCTACAGATGATTAATAATTATAATTATTGCAACAGATGATGAATAATTATAATTATTGCTACAGATGATAAATAATTATAATTATTGCTACAGATCATGACTAATTATAATTATTGGTACAGATCATAATTAATTATAATTATTGCTAAAGATAATGAATAAGTATAATTTTTGCTAAAGATGGTGAATGATTATTATTATTGCTACAGATGATGAACAATTATAATTAATGCTACAGATGGTGAATAATCATAATTATTGCTCCAGACCATGAATAATTATAATTATTGCTACAGATGATGAATAATTATAATTATTTCTACAGATCATAAATAATTATAATTATTGCTACTGATGATGAATAATTATAATTATTGCTACAGATGGTGAATTATTATAATTTTTGCTAAAGATGGTGAATTATTATAATAATTGCTACAAATGATGAATAATTATAATTATTGCTACAGATGATGAATAATTATAATTATTGCTACAGATGATGAATAATTATAATTATTGCTACAGATCATGAATAAATATAATTATTGCTACAGATGATGATTAATTATAATTATGTCTACAGATGGTGAATAATTATAATTATGTCTACAGATTATGAATAATTATTATTGTTGCTACAGATGATGATTAATTATAATTATTGCTACAGAGGGTGAATAATTATAATTATTGCTACAGATGGTGAATAATTATAATTATTGCTACAGATGGTGACTAATTATAATTATTGCTACAGATGGTGAATAATTATAATTATTGCAACAGATGGTAAATAATTATAATTATTGCTAGAGATGATGAATAATTATAATTATTGCTACAGATGGTGAAAAATTATAATCATTGCTACAGATCCTGAATAATTATAATTATTGCTACATATGATAAATGATTATGATTATTGCTACAGATGATGAATAATTATAATTATTGCTACAGATGATGAATAATTATAATTATTGCTACAGATGATGAATGAGTTTAATTATTGCTAGAGATCATGACTAATTATAATAATTGCTACAGATGGTGAATAATTATAATTATTTCTACTGATCATGAATAATTATTATCATTGCTACTGATCATGAATAATTATAATTATTGGTACAGATGGTGAATAATAATAATTATTGCTAAAGATGATGAAGAATAATTATTATTGCTACAGATGATGAATAATTATAATGATTGCTACAGATTATGAATAATTATAACTATTGCTACAGATGGTGAATAATTATAATTATTGCTACAGATCGTAGATAATTATACTTATTGCAACATATGATGAATGATTAGAATTATTGCTACAGATTATGAATAATTATAATTATTGCTACAGATTGTGAATAATTATAATTTATGCTACAGATGGTGAATAATTTTAATTATTGCTACAGATCATGAATAATTATAGTTATTGCTATAGATGGTGAATAATTATAATTATTGCTACAGATGATGAATGATTGTAATAATTGCTACAGATGATGAATAATTATAATTATTGCTACAGATGGTGAATAATCATAAATATTGCTACTGATCATGAATAATTATTATTATTCCTACAGATGATGAATAATTATAATAAATGCTACAGATGGTGCATAATTATAATTATTGCTACAGATCATGAATAATTATAATTATTGCAACAGATGATGAATAATCATAATTATTGCTACAGATGGTGAATAATGATAATTATTGCTACAGATGATGAATAATTATAATTATTGCTACAGATCATGAATAATTATAATTATTGCTACAGATCATGAATGATTATAATTATTGCAGCAGATGATGAATGATTATAATTATTGCTACAGATGATGAATAATTATGATTATTGCTACAGATCATGAATAATTATAATTATTGCCACAGATTATGAATAATTATAATTATTGCTACAGATGATGAATAATCATAATTATTGCTACAGATCGTGAATAACTATAATTCTTGCTACAGATGATGAATAAATATAATAATTGCTATGGAATGTGAATAAATATAATTATTGCTCCAGATCATGAATAATTATAATTATTGCTACAGAGGTTGAATAATTATTATTATTGCTACGGATGATGAATAATTATTATTATTGCTATGGATGGTAAATAATTATAATTATTGCTACAAATGATGAATAATTATAATTATTGCTACTGATCATGAATAATTATTATCATTGCTACTGATCATGAATAATTATAATTATTGGTACAGATGGTGAATAATAATAATTATTGCTACAGATGATGAAGAATAATAATTATTGCTACAGATGATCAAGAATTATAATGATTGCTACAGATGATGAATAAATATAATTATTGCTACAGATGGTGAATGATTAGAATTATTACTACCGATGATGAATAATTATAATTATTGCTACAGATGGTGAATAATTATTATTAATTCTACAGATGGTGAATAATTATAATTATTGCTACACATGATGAATAATTATAATTATGTCTACAGATGGTGAATAATTATAATTATTGCTACAGATGATGAATAATTATGATTATTGCTACAGATCATGAATAATTATAATTATTGCTACAGATTATGAATAATTATAATTATTGCTACAGATCATGAATAATTATAATTATTGCTACAGATGATGAATAATTATAATTATTGCTACAGATGGTGAATAATTATAATTATTGCTACAGATCATGAATAATCATAATTATTGTTACAGATCATGAATAATTATAATTATTGCTACAGATGGTGAATAATTACAATTCTTGCTACAGATGATGAATAATTATAATTATTGCTACAGACGATGACTAATTATAATTATTGCTACAGATGATGAATAATTATAATCATTGCTACAGATGATGAATAATTATAATTATTGCTAAAGATGGTGAATAATTATTATTATTGCTACAGATGATTAATAATTATAATTAATGCTACAGATGGTGACTAATTATAATTATTGCTACAGATGGTGAATAATTATAATTATTGCTACAGATGGTGAATAATTATAATTTTTGCTACGGATGATGAATACTTATAATTATTGCTACGGATGATGAACAATTATAATTATTGCTACAGCTGATGAATAATTATAATTATTGCTACAGATGGTGAATAATTATAATTATTGCTACTGATCATTAATAATTATTATTATTGCTACTGATCATGATTAATTATAATTATTGGTACAGATAGTCAATAATTATAATTATTGCTACAGATGATGAATAATTATAATTATTGCTACAGATGATGAATAATTATAATAATTGCTTCAGATGATGAATAATTATAAATATTGCTACAGACGGTGAATAATTATAATTATTGCTACAGATCGTAGATAATTATAATTATTGCAACATATTATGAATGATTATAATTATTGCTACAGATGATGAATAATTATAATTATTACTACAGATGATGAATAATTATAATTATTGCTAAAGATGGTGAATAATTATAATTATTGCTACAGATAATGAATGATTATAATTTTTGCTACAGATGGTGAATAATTATAATTATTGCTACAGATCATGAATGATTGTAATTATTGCTACAGATGATAAATAATTATAATTATTGCTACAGATGGTGAATAATTATAATTATTGCTACAGATGGTGAATAATTATAATTATTGCTACAGATGATGAATAATTATATTAATGCTACAGATGGTGAATAATTATAATTATTGCTACAGGTCATGAATAATTATAATTATTGCTAAAGATGATGAATAATAATATTATTGCTACAGATGATGAATAATTATAATTATTGCTACAGATGATGAATAATTATAATTATTGCTACAGATGGTGAATAATTATAATTATTGCTACAGATGATGAATAATTATTATTATTGCTACAGATCATGAATAATTATAATTATTGCTACAGATGATGAATAATTATAATTATTGCTACGGATCGTAAATAATTCTTATTATTGCTACAGATGATGAATAATTATAATTATTGCTACAGATCGTAAATAATTATAATTATTGCTACAGATGATGAATAATTATAATTATTGCTACAGATTATGAATAATTATAATTATTGCTACAGATGATGAATAATCATAATTATCGCTACAGATGGTGAATAAATATAATTATTGCTACAGATGATGAATAATTATAATAATTGCTATGGAATGTGAATAATTATAATTATTGCTACAGATGGTGAATAATTATAATTATTGCTACAGATCATGAATGATTGTAATTATTGCTACAGATGATAAATAATTATAATTATTGCTACAGATGGTGAATAATTATAATTATTGCTACAGATGGTGAATAATTATAATTATTGCTACAGATGATGAATAATTATATTAATGCTACAGATGGTGACTAATTATAATTATTGCTACAGGTCATGAATAATTATAATTATTGCTAAAGATGATGAATAATAATATTATTGCTACAGATGATGAATAATTATAATTATTGCTACAGATGATAAATAATTATAATTATTGCGACAGATGGTGAATAATTATAATTATTGCTACAGATGATGAATAATTATTATTATTGCTACAGATCATGAATAATTATAATTATTGCTATAGATCACAAATAATTATAATTATTGCTACAGATGATGAATGATTATAATTATTGCTACAGATGATGAATAATTATAATTATTGCTACAGATCGTAAATAATTATAATTATTGCTACAGATGATGAATAATTATAATTATTGCTACAGATTATGAATAATTATAATTATTGCTACAGATGATGAATAATCATAATTATCGCTACAGATGGTGAATAAATATAATTATTGCTACAGATGATGAATAATTATAATAATTGCTATGGAATGTGATTAATTATAATTATTGCTACAGATGATGAATAATTATAATTTTTGCTATAGAGGGTGAATAATTATTACTATTGCTACGGATGATGAATAATTGTAATTATTGCTATGGATGGTGAATAATAATTATTATTGCTACAGATGATTAATAATAATAATAATTGCTACAGATGATGAATAATTATAATTATTGCTAAAGATGGTGAATGATTATTATTATTGCCACAGATGATGAACAATTATAATTAATGCTACAGATGGTGAATAATCATAATTATTGCTCCAGACCATGAATAATTATAATTATTGCTACATATGATGAATAATTATAATTATTTCTACAGATCATAAATAATTATAATTATTGCTACTGATGATGAATAATTATAATTATTGCTACAGATGGTGAATTATTATAATGTTTGCTAAAGATGGTGAATAATTATAATAATTGCTACAAATGATGAATAATTATAATTATTGCTACAGATGATGAATAATTATTATTATTGCTACAGATGATGAATAATTATAATTATTGCTACAGATCATGAATAATTATAATTATTGCTACAGATAATGATTAATTCTAATTATGTCTACAGATGGTGAATAATTATAATTATGTCTACAGATTATGAATAATTATTATTATTGCTACAGATGATGAATAATTATAATTAATGCTACAGATTGTGAATAATCAGAATTATTGCTACAGATCATGAATAATTATAATTATTGCTACAGATGATGATTAATTATAATTATTGCTACAGAGGGTGAATAATTATAATTATTGCTACAGATGGTGAATAATTATAATTATTGCTACAGATGGTGAATAATTATAATTATTGCAACAGATGGTAAATAATTATAATTATTGCTAGAGATGGTGAATAATTATAATCATTGCTACAGATGATGAATAATTATAATTATTGATTCAGATGGTGAATAATTATAATCATTGTACAGATGATGAATAATTATAATTATTGCTACAGATGGTGAATACTTATAATTATTGCTACGGATGATGAGTAATTATAATTATTGCTACGGATTGTGAACAATTATAATTATTGCTACAGATGATGATTAATTATAAATATTGCTAGAGATGGTGAATAATAATAATTATTGCTACTGATTGTAACTAATTATAATTATTGCTAAAGATGATGAATAATTATAATTATTCATACAGATGGTGAAAAATTATAATCATTGCTACAGATCCTGAATAATTATAATTATTGCTACATATGATAAATGACTATGATTATTGCTACAGATGATGAATAATTATAATTATTGCTACAGATGATGAATAATTATAATTATTGTTACAGATGATCAATGAGTTTAATTATTGCTAGAGATCATGACTAATTATAATAATTGCTACAGATGGTGAATAATTATAATTATTTCTACTGATCATGAATAATTATTATCATTGCTACTGATCATGAATAATTACAATTATTGGTACAGATGGTGAATAATAATAATTATTGCTAAAGATGATGAAGAATAATTATTATTGCTACAGATGATGAATAATTATAATGATTGCTACAGATTATGAATAATTATAACTATTGCTACAGATGGTGAATAATTATAATTATTGCTACAGATCGTAGATAATTATACTTATTGCAACATATGATGAATGATTAGAATTATTGCTACAGATTATGAATAATTATAATTATTACTACAGATGATGAATAATTATAATTATTGCTACAGATGGTGAATAATTATAATTTATGCTACAGATGGTGAATAATTTTAATTATTGCTACAGATCATGAATAGTTATAGTTATTGCTATAGATGGTGAATAATTATAATTATTGCTACAGATGATGAATAGTTGTAATAATTGCTTCAGATGATGAATAATTATAATTATTGCTACAGATGGTGAATAATTATAAATATTGCTACTGATCATGAATAATTATTATTATTCCTACAGATGATGAATAATTATAATAAATGCTACAGATGGTGCATAATTATAATTATTGCTAAAGATCATGAATAATTATAATTATTGCAACAGATGATGAATAATCATAATTATTGCTACAGATGGTGAATAATGATAATTATTGCTACAGATGATGAATAATTATAATTATTGCTACAGATCATGAATAATTATAATTATTGCTACAGATCATGAATGATTATAATTATTGCAGCAGATGATGAATGATTATAATTATTGCTACAGATGATGAATAATTATGATTATTGCTACAGATCATGAATAATTATAATTATTGCCACAGATTATGAATAATTATAATTATTGATACAGATGATGAATAATCATAATTATTGCTACAGATCGTGAATAACTATAATTCTTGCTACAGATGATGAATAAATATAATAATTGCTATGGAATGTGAATAATTATAATTATTGCTACTGATCATGAATAATTATAATTATTGCTACAGAGGTTGAATAATTATTATTATTGCTACGGATGATAAATAATTATAATTATTGCTATGGATGGTGAATAATTATAATTATTGCTACAGATGATGAATAATTATAATTATTGCTACTGATCATGAATAATTATTATCATTGCTACTGATCATGAATAATTATAATTATTGGTACAGATGGTGAATAATAATAATTATTGCTACAGATGATGAAGAATAATAATTATTGCTACAGATGATGAAGAATTATAATGATTGCTACAGATGATGAATAAATTTAATTATTGCTACAGATGGTGAATGATTAGAATTATTACTACCGATGATGAATAATTATAATTATTGCTACAGATGGTGAATAATGATTAAAGATGCTACAGATGGTGAATAATTATAATAATTGCTACACATGATGAATAATTATAATTATGTCTACAGATGGTGAATAATTATAATTATTGCTACAGATGATGAATAATTATGATTATTGCTACAGATCATGAATAATTATAATTATTGCTACAGATGAAGAATAATTATAATTATTGCTACAGATCATGAATAATTATAATTATTGCTACAGATGATGAATAATTATAATTATTGCTACAGATGGTGAATAATTATAATTATTGCTACAGATCATGAATAATCATAATTATTGTTACAGATCATGAATAATTATAATTATTGCTACAGATGGTGAATAATTACAATTCTTGCTACAGATGATGAATAATTATAATTATTGCTACAGACGATGACTAATTATAATTATTGCTACAGATGATGAATAATTATAATCATTGCTACAGATGATGAATAATTATAATTATTGCTAAAGATGGTGAATAATTATTATTATTGCTACAGATGATGAATAATTATAATTAATGCTACAGATGGTGAATAATTATAATTATTGCTACAGATGGTGAATAATTATAATTATTGCTACGGATGATTAATACTTATAATTATTGCTACGGATGATGAACAATTATAATTATTGCTACAGCTGATGAATAATTATAATTATTGCTACAGATGGTGAATAATTATAATTATTGCTACTGATCAGGAATAATTATTATTATTGCTACTGATCATGATTAATTATAATTATTGGTACAGATAGTCAATAATTATAATTATTGCTACAGATGATGAATAATTATAATTATTGCTTCAGATGATGAATAATTATGAATATTGCTACAGATGGTGAATAATTATTATTATTGCTACAGATCGTAGATAATTATAATTATTGCAACATATTATGAATGATTATAATTATTGCTACAGATGATGAATAATTATAATTATTACTACAGATGATGAATAATTATAATTATTGCTAAAGATGGTGAATAATTATAATTATTGCTACAGATAATGAATAATTATAATTATTGCTACAGATGGTGAATAATTATAATTATTGCTACAGATCATGAATGATTGTAATTATTGCTACAGATGATAAATAATTATAATTATTGCTACAGATGGTGAATAATTATAAATATTGCTACAGATGGTGAATAATTATAATTATTGCTACAGATGATGAATAATTAAATTAATGCTACAGATGGTGAATAATTATAATTATTGCTACAGGTCATGAATAATTATAATTATTGCTAAAGATGATGAATAATAATATTATTGCTACAGATGATGAATAATTATAATTATTGCTACAGATGATGAATAATTATAATTATTGCTACAGATGGTGAATAATTATAATTATTGCTACAGATGATGAATAATTATTATTATTGCTACAGATCATGAATAATTATAATTATTGCTATAGATCACAAATAATTATAATTATTGCTACAGATGATGAATGATTATAATTATTGCTACAGATGATGAATAATTATAATTATTGCTACAAATCGTAAATAATTATAATGATTGCTACAGATGATGAATAATTATAATTATTGCTACAGATTATGAATAATTATAATTATTGCTACAGATGATGAATAATCATAATTATCGCTACAGATGGTGAATAAATATAATTATTACTACAGATGATGAATAATTATAATAATTGCTATGGAATGTGAATTATTATAATTATTGCTACAGATGATGAATAATTATAATTGTTGCTATAGAGGGTGAATAATTATTATTATTGCTACGGATGATGAAT
Source organism: Euprymna scolopes (assembly GCF_053919585.1). Lineage (NCBI taxonomy): Eukaryota > Metazoa > Mollusca > Cephalopoda > Sepiida > Sepiolidae > Euprymna > Euprymna scolopes. Next base: position 37,623,655 of record NC_136492.1, read on the forward strand.
AATTGTAATTATTGCTATGGATGGTGAATAATAATTATTATTGCTACAGATGATTAATAATAATAATTATTGCTACAGATGATGAATAATTATAATTATTGCTAAAGATTGTTAATGATTATTATTATTGCTACAGATGATGAACAATTATAATTAATGCTACAGATGGTGAATAATCATAATTATTGCTCCAGACCATGAATAATTATAATTATTGCTACATATGATGAATAATTATAATTATTTCTACAGATCATAAATAATTATAATTATTGCTACTGATGATGAATAATTATAATTATTGCTACAGATGGTGAATTATTATAATGTTTGCTAAAGATGGTGAATAATTATAATAATTGCTACAAATGATGAATAATTATAATTATTGCTACAGATGATGAATAATTATTATTATTGCTACAGATGATGAATAATTATAATTATTGCTACAGATCATGAATAATTATAATTATTGCTACAGATAATGATTAATTATAATTATGTCTACAGATGGTGAATAATTATAATTATGTCTACAGATTATGAATAATTATTATTATTGCTACAGATGATGAATAATTATAATTAATGCTACAGATTGTGAATAATCAGAATTATTGCTACAGATCATGAATAATTATAATTATTGCTAGAGATGGTGAATAATTATAATCATTGCTACAGATGATGAATAATTATAATTATTGATTCAGATGGTGAATAATTATAATCATTGTACAGATGATGAATAATTATAATTATTGCTACAGATGGTGAATACTTATAATTATTGCTACGGATGATGAGTAATTATAATTATTGCTACGGATTGTGAACAATTATAATTATTGCTACAGATGATGATTAATTATAAATATTGCTAGAGATGGTGAATAATAATAATTATTGCTACTGATTGTAACTAATTATAATTATTGCTAAAGATGATGAATAATTATAATTATTGCTACAGATGGTGAAAAATTATAATCATTGCTACAGATCCTGAATAATTATAATTATTGCTACATATGATAAATGACTATGATTATTGCTACAGATGATGAATAATTATAATTATTGCTACAGATGATGAATAATTATAATTATTGTTACAGATGATCAATGAGTTTAATTATTGCTAGAGATCATGACTAATTATAATAATTGCTACAGATGGTGAATAATTATAATTATTTCTACTGATCATGAATAATTATTATCATTGCTACTGATCATGAATAATTACAATTATTGGTACAGATGGTGAATAATAATAATTATTGCTAAAGATGATGAAGAATAATTATTATTGCTACAGATGATGAATAATTATAATGATTGCTACAGATTATGAATAATTATAACTATTGCTACAGATGGTGAATAATTATAATTATTGCTACAGATCGTAGATAATTATACTTATTGCAACATATGATGAATGATTAGAATTATTGCTACAGATTATGAATAATTATAATTATTACTACAGATGATGAATAATTATAATTATTGCTACAGATGGTGAGTAATTATAATTTATGCTACAGATGGTGAATAATTTTAATTATTGCTACAGATCATGAATAGTTATAGTTATTGCTATAGATGGTGAATAATTATAATTATTGCTACAGATGATGAATAGTTGTAATAATTGCTGCAGATGATGAATAATTATAATTATTGCTACAGATGGTGAATAATTATAAATATTGCTACTGATCATGAATAATTATTATTATTCCTACAGATGATGAATAATTATAATAAATGCTACAGATGGTGCATAATTATAATTATTGCTAAAGATCATGAATAATTATAATTATTGCAACAGATGATGAATGATTATAATTATTGCAGCAGATGATGAATGATTATAATTATTGCTACAGATGATGAATAATTATGATTATTGCTACAGATCATGAATAATTATAATTATTGCCACAGATTATGAATAATTATAATTATTGATACAGATGATGAATAATCATAATTATTGCTACAGATCGTGAATAACTATAATTCTTGCTACAGATGATGAATAAATATAATAATTGCTATGGAATGTGAATAATTATAATTATTGCTACAGATCATGAATAATTATAATTATTGCTACAGAGGTTGAATAATTATTATTATTGCTACGGATGATAAATAATTATAATTATTGCTATGGATGGTGAATAATTATAATTATTGCTACAGATGATGAATAATTATAATTATTGCTACTGATCATGAATAATTATTATCATTGCTACTGATCATGAATAATTATAATTATTGGTACAGATGGTGAATAATAATAATTATTGCTACAGATAATGAAGAATAATAATTATTGCTACAGATGATGAAGAATTATAATGATTGCTACAGATGATGAATAAATATAATTATTGCTACAGATGGTGAATGATTAGAATTATTACTACCGATGATGAATAATTATAATTATTGCTACAGATGGTGAATAATGATTATTAATGCTACAGATGGTGAATAATTATAATAATTGCTACACATGATGAATAATTATAATTATGTCTACAGATGGTGAATAATTATAATTATTGCTACAGATGATGAATAATTATGATTATTGCTACAGATCATGAATAATTATAATTATTGCTACAGATGAAGAATAATTATAATTATTGCTACGGATCATGAATAATTATAATTATTGCTACAGATGATGAATAATTATAATTATTGCTACAGATGGTGAATAATTATAATTATTGCTACAGATCATGAATAATCATAATTATTGTTACAGATCATGAATAATTATAATTATTGCTACAGATGGTGAATAATTATAATTATTGCTACAGACGATGACTAATTATAATTATTGCTACAGATGATGAATAATTATAATCATTGCTACAGATGATGAATAATTATAATTATTGCTAAAGATGGTGAATAATTATTATTATTGCTACAGATGATGAATAATTATAATTAATGCTACAGATGGTGAATAATTATAATTATTGCTACAGATGGTGAATAATTATAATAATTGCTACACATGATGAATAATTATAATTATGTCTACAGATGGTGAATAATTATAATTATTACTACAGATGATGAATAATTATAATTATTGCTAAAGATGGTGAATAATTATAATTATTGCTACAGATGGTGAATAATTTTAATTATTGCTACAGATGGTGAATAATTATAATTATTGCTACAGATCATGAATGATTGTAATTATTGCTACAGATGATAAATAATTATAATTATTGCTACAGATGGTGAATAATTATAATTATTGCTACAGATGGTGAATAATTATAATTATTGCTACGGATGATTAATACTTATAATTATTGCTACGGATGATGAACAATTATAATTATTGCTACAGCTGATGAATAATTATAATTATTGCTACAGATGGTGAATAATTATAATTATTGCTACTGATCAGGAATAATTATTATTATTGCTACTGATCATGATTAATTATAATTATTGGTACAGATAGTCAATAATTATAATTATTGCTACAGATGATAAATAATTATAATTATTGCTACAGATGATGAATAATTATAATTATTGCTTCAGATGATGAATAATTATGAATATTGCTACAGATGGTGAATAATTATTATTATTGCTACAGATCGTAGATAATTATAATTATTGCAACATATTATGAATGATTATAATTATTGCTACAGATGATGAATAATTATAATTATTACTACAGATGATGAATAATTATAATTATTGCTAAAGATGGTGAATAATTATAATTATTGCTACAGATAATGAATAATTATAATTATTGCTACAGATGGTGAATAATTATAATTATTGCTACAGATCATGAATGATTGTAATTATTGCTACAGATGATAAATAATTATAATTATTGCTACAGATGGTGAATAATTATAATTATTGCTACAGATGGTGAATAATTATAATTATTGCTACAGATGATGAATAATTAAATTAATGCTACAGATGGTGAATAATTATAATTATTGCTACAGGTCATGAATAATTATAATTATTGCTAAAGATGATGAATAATAATATTATTGCTACAGATGATGAATAATTATAATTATTGCTACAGATGATGAATAATTATAATTATTGCTACAGATGGTGAATAATTATAATTATTGCTACAGATGATGAATAATTATTATTATTGCTACAGATCATGAATAATTATAATTATTGCTATAGATCACAAATAATTATAATTATTGCTACAGATGATGAATGATTATAATTATTGCTACAGATGATGAATAATTATAATTATTGCTACAAATCGTAAATAATTATAATGATTGCTACAGATGATGAATAATTATAATTATTGCTACAGATTATGAATAATTATAATTATTGCTACAGATGATGAATAATCATAATTATCGCTACAGATGGTGAATAAATATAATTATTGCTACAGATGATGAAAAATTATAATAATTGCTATGGAATGTGAATTATTATAATTATTGCTACAGATGATGAATAATTATAATTGTTGCTATAGAGGGTGAATAATTATTATTATTGCTACGGATGATGAATAATTGTAATTATTGCTATGGATGGTGAATAATAATTATTATTGCTACAGATGATTAATAATAATAATTATTGCTACAGATGATGAATAATTATAATTATTGCTAAAGATTGTTAATGATTATTATTATTGCTACAGATGATGAACAATTATAATTAATGCTACAGATGGTGAATAATCATAATTATTGCTCCAGACCATGAATAATTATAATTATTGCTACAGATGATGAATAATTATAATTATTGCTACAGATCATGAATTATTATAATTATTGCTACAGATAATGATTAATTATAATTATGTCTACAGATGGTGAATAATCATAATTATGTCAACAGATTATGAATAATTATTATTATTGCTACAGATGATGAATAATTATAATTAATGCTACAGATTGTGAATAATCAGAATTATTGCTACAGATCATGAATAATTATAATTATTGCTACAGATGATGATTAATTATAATTATTGCTACAGAGGGTGAATAATTATAATTATTGCTACAGATGGTGAATAATTATAAATATTGCTACAGATGGTGAATAATTATAATTATTGCAACAGATTGTAAATAATTATAATTATTGCTAGAGATAGTGAATAATTATAATCATTGCTACAGATGATGAATAATTATAATTATTGATTCAGATGGTGAATAATTATAATCATTGTACAGATGATGAATAATTATAATTATTGCTACAGATGGTGAATACTTATAATTATTGCTACGGATGATGAATAATTATAATTATTGCTACGGATTGTGAACAATTATAATTATTGCTACAGATGATGAATAATTATAAATATTGCTAGAGATGGTGAATAATAATAATTATTGCTACTGATTGTAACTAATTATAATTATTGCTAAAGATGATGAATAATTATAATTATGTCTACAGATGGTGAAAAATTATAATCATTGCTACAGATCCTGAATAATTAAAATTATTGCTACATATGATAAATGATTATGATTATTGCTACAGATGATGAATAATTATAATTATTGCTACAGATGATGAATAATTATAATTATTGCTACAGATGATGAATGAGTTTAATTATTGCTAGAGATCATGACTAATTATAATAATTGCTACAGATGGTGAATAATTATAATTATTTCTACTGATCATGAATAATTATTATCATTGCTACTGATCATGAATAATTATAATTATTGGTACAGATGGTGAATAATAATAATTATTGCTAAAGATGATGTAGAATAATTATTATTGCTACAGATGATGAATAATTATAATGATTGCTACAGATTATGAATAATTATAACTATTGCTACAGATGGTGAATGATTATAATTATTGCTACAGATCGTAGATAATTATACTTATTGCAACATATGATGAATGATTAGAATTATTGCTACAGATTATGAATAATTATAATTATTACTACAGATGATGAATAATTATAATTATTGCTACAGATGGTGAATAATTTTAATTATTGCTACAGATGGTGAATAATTTTAATTATTGCTACAGATCATGAATAATTATAGTTATTGCTATAGATGGTGAATAATTATAATTATTGCTACAGATGATGAATGATTGTAATAATTGCTACAGATGATGAATAATTATAATTATTGCTACAGATGGTGAATAATTATAAATATTGTCTACTGATCATGAATAATTATTATTATTCCTACAGATGATGAATAATTATAATAAATGCTACAGATGGTGCATAATTATAATTATTGCTACAGATCATGAATAATTATAATTATTGCAACAGATGATGAATAATCATAATTATTGCTACAGATGGTGAATAATGATAATTATTGCTACAGATGATAAATAATTATATTTATTGCTACAGATCATGAATAATTATAATTATTTCTACAGATCATGAATGATTATAATTATTGCAGCAGATGATGAATGATTATAATTATTGCTACAGATGATGAATAATTATGATTATTGCTACAGATCATGAATAATTATAATTATTGCCACAGATTATGAATAATTATAATTATTGCTACAGATGATGAATAATCCTTATTATTGCTACAGATCGTGAATAACTATAATTCTTGCTACAGATGATGAATAAATATAATAATTGCTATGGAATGTGAATAATTATAATTATTGCTACAGATCATGATTAATTATAATTATTTCTACAGAGGTTGAATAATTATTATTATTGCTACGGATGATAAATAATTATAATTATTGCTATGGATGGTGAATAATTATAATTATTGCTACAGATGATGAATAATTATAATTATTGCTACTGATCATGAAGAATTATTATCATTGCTACTGATCATGAATAATTATAATTATTGGTACAGATGGTGAATAATAATAATTATTGCTACAGATCATGAAGAAGAATAATTATTGCTACAGATGATGAAGAATTATAATGATTGCTACAGATGATGAATAAATATAATTATTGCTACAGATGGTGAATGATTAGAATTATTACTACCGATGATGAATAATTATAATTATTGCTACAGATGGTGAATAATTATTATTAATGCTACAGATGGTGAATTATTATAATTATTGCTACACATGATGAATAATTATAATTATGTCTACAGATGGTTAATAATTATAATTATTGCTACAGATGATTAATAATTATGATTATTGCTACAGATCATGAATAATTATAATTATTGCTACAGATGATGAATAATTATAATTATTGCTACAGATCATGAATAATTATAATTATTGCTACAGATTATGAATAATTATAATTATTGCTACAGATGGTGAATAATTATAATTATTGCTACAGATCATGAATAATCATAATTATTGTTACAGATCATGAATAATTATAATTATTGCTACAGATGGTGAATAATTACAATTCTTGCTACAGATGATGAATAATTATAATTATTGCTACAGACGATGACTAATTATAATTATTGCTACAGATGATGAATAATTATAATCATTGCTACAGATGATGAATAATTATAATAAATGCTACAGATGGTGCATAATTATAATTATTGCTACAGATCATGAATAATTATAATTATTGCAACAGATGATGAATAATCATAATTATTGCTACAGATGGTGAATAATGATAATTATTGCTACAGATGATAAATAATTATATTTATTGCTACAGATCATGAATAATTATAATTATTTCTACAGATCATGAATGATTATAATTATTGCAGCAGATGATGAATGATTATAATTATTGCTACAGATGATGAATAATTATGATTATTGCTACAGATCATGAATAATTATAATTATTGCCACAGATTATGAATAATTATAATTATTGCTACAGATGATGAATAATCATTATTATTGCTACAGATCGTGAATAACTATAATTCTTGCTACAGATGATGAATAAATATAATAATTGCTATGGAATGTGAATAATTATAATTATTGCTACAGATCATGATTAATTATAATTATTTCTACAGAGGTTTAATAATAATTATTATTGCTACGGATGATAAATAATTATAATTATTGCTATGGATGGTGAATAATTATAATTATTGCTACAGATGATGAATAATTATAATTATTGCTACTGATCATGAAGAATTATTATCATTGCTACTGATCATGAATAATTATAATTATTGGTACAGATGGTGAATTATAATAATTATTGCTACAGATCATGAAGAAGAATAATTATTGCTACAGATGATGAAGAATTATAATGATTGCTACAGATGATGAATAAATATAATTATTGCTACAGATGGTGAATGATTAGAATTATTACTACCGATGATGAATAATTATAATTATTGCTACAGATGGTGAATAATTATTATTAATGCTACAGATGGTGAATTATTATAATTATTGCTACACATGATGAATAATTATAATTATGTCTACAGATGGTTAATAATTATAATTATTGCTACAGATGATGAATAATTATGATTATTGCTACAGATCATGAATAATTATAATTATTGCTACAGATGATGAATAATTATAATTATTGCTACAGATCATGAATAATTATAATTATTGCTACAGATTATGAATAATTATAATTATTGCTACAGATGGTGAATAATTATAATTATTGCTACAGATCATGAATAATCATAATTATTGTTACAGATCATGAATAATTATAATTATTGCTACTGATGGTGAATAATTACAATTCTTGCTACAGATGATGAATAATTATAATTATTGCTACAGACGATGACTAATTATAATTATTGCTACAGATGATGAATAATTATAATCATTGCTACAGATGATGAATAATTATAATTTTTGCTAAAGATGGTGAATAATTATTATTATTGCTACAGATGATGAATAATTATAATTAATGCTACAGATGGTGAATAATTATAATTATTGCTACAGATGGTGAATAATTATAATTATTGCTACGGATGATGAATACTTATAATTATTGCTACGGATGATGAACAATTATAATTATTGCTACAGCTGATTAATAATTATTATTATTGCTACAGATGGTGAATAATTATAATTATTGCTACTGATCATGAATAATTATTATTATTGCTACTGATCATGATTAATTATAATTATTGGTACAGATAGTCAATAATTATAATTATTGCTACAGATGATGAATAATTATAATTATTGCTACAGATGATGAATAATTATAATTATTGCTTCAGATGATGAATAATTATAAATATTGCTACAGATGGTGAATAATTATAATTATTGCTACAGATCGTAGATAATTATAATTATTGCAACATATTATGAATGATTATAATTATTGCTACAGATGATGAATAATTATAATTATTACTACAGATGATGAATAATTATAATTATTGCTAAAGATGGTGAATAATTATAATTATTGCTACAGATATAAATAATTATAATTATTGCTACAGATGGTGAATAATTATAATTATTGCTACAGATCATGAATGATTGTAATTATTGCTACAGATGATAAATAATTATAATTATTGCTACAGATGGTGAATAATTATAATTATTGCTACAGATGGTGAATAATTATAATTATTGCTACAGATGATGAATAATTATATTAATGCTACAGATGGTGAATAATTATAATTATTACTACAGATGATGAATAATTATAATTATTGCTAAAGATGGTGAATAATTATAATTATTGCTACAGATAATGAATAATTATAATTATTGCTACAGATGGTGAATAATTATAATTATTGCTACAGATCATGAATGATTGTAATTATTGCTACAGATGATAAATAATTATAATTATTGCTACAGATGGTGAATAATTATAATTATTGCTACAGATGGTGAATAATTATAATTATTGCTACAGATGATGAATAATTATATTAATGCTACAGATGGTGAATAATTATAATTATGCTACAGGTCATGAATAATTATAATTATTGCTAAAGATGATGAATAATAATATTATTGCTACAGATGATGAATAATTATAATTATTGCTAAAGATGATGAATAATTATAATTATTGCTACAGATGGTGAATAATTATAATTATTGCTACAGATGATGAATAATTATTATTATTGCTACAGATAATGAATAATTATAATTATTGCTATAGATCACAAATAATTATAATTATTGCTACAGATGATGAATGATTATAATTATTGCTACAGATGATGAATAATTATAATTATTGCTACAGATCGTAAATAATTATAATTATTGCTACAGATGATGAATAATTATAATTATTGCTACAGATTATGAATAATTATAATTATTGCTACAGATGATGAATAATCATAATTATCGCTACAGATGGTGAATAAATATAATTATTGCTACAGATGATGAATAATTATAATAATTGCTATGGAATGTGAATAATTATAAATATTGCTACAGATGATGAATAATTATAATTGTTGCTATAGAGGGTGAATAATTATTATTATTGCTACGGATGATGAATAATTGTAATTATTGCTATGGATGGTGAATAATTATAATTATTGCTACAGATGATTAATAATAATAATTATTGCTACAGATGATGAATAATTATAATTATTGCTACGGATCATGACTAATTATAATTATTGGTACAGATCATTAATAATTATAATCATTGCTACAGATAATGAATAAGTATAATTTTTGCTAAAGATGGTGAATAATTATTATTATTGCTACAGATGATGAACAATTATAATTAATGCTACAGATGGTGAATAATCATAATTATTGCTCCAGACCATGAATAATTATAATTATTGTTACAGATGATGAATAATTATAATTATTTCTACAGATCATAAATAATTATAATTATTGCTACTGATGATGAATAATTATAATTATTGCTACAGATGGTGAATTATTATAATTTTTGCTAAAGATGGTGAATAATTATAATAATTGCTACAGATGATGAATAATTATAATTATTGCTACAGATGATGAATAATTATTAATGTTGCTACAGATGATGAATAATTATAATTATTGCTACAGATCATGAATAATTATAATTATTGCTACAGATAATGATTAATTATAATTATGTCTACAGATGGTGAATAATTATAATTATGTCTACAGATTATGAATAATTATTATTATTGCTACAGATTATGAATAATTATAATTAATGCTACAGATTGTGAATAATCAGAATTATTGCTACAGATCATGAATAATTATAATTATTGCTACAGATGATGATCAATTATAATTATTGCTACAGAGGGTGAATAATTATAATTATTGCTACAGATGGTGAATATTTATAATTATTGCTACAGATGGTGAATAATTATAATTATTGCAACAGATGGTAAATAATTATAATTATTGCTAGAAATGGTGAATAATTATAATCATTGCTACAGATGATGAATAATTATAATTATTGATTCAGATGGTGAATAATTATAATCATTGTACAGATGATGAATAATTATAATTATTGCTACAGATGGTGAATACTTATAATTATTGCTACGGATGATGAATAATTATAATTATTGCTACGGATTGTGAACAATTATAATTATTGCTACAGATGATGAATAATTTTAATTATTGCTAGAGATGGTGAATAATAATAATTATTGCTACTGATTGTAACTAATTATAATTATTGCTAAAGATGATGAATAATTATAATTATTGCTACAGATGGTGAAAAATTATAATCATTGCTACAGATCCTGAATAATTATAATTATTGCTACATATGATAAATGATTATGATTATTGCTACAGATGATGAATAATTATAATTATTGCTACAGATGATGAATAATTATAATTATTGCTACAGATGATGAATGAGTTTAATTATTGCTAGAGGTCATGACTAATTATAATAATTGCTACAGATTGTGAATAATTATAATTATTTCTACTGATCATGAATAATTATTATCATTGCTACTGATCATGAATAATTATAATTATTGGTACAGATGGTGAATAATAATAATTATTGCTAAAGATGATGAAGAATAATTATTATTGCTACAGATGATGAATAATTATAATGATTGCTACAGATTATGAATAATAATAACTATTGCTACAGATGGTGAATAATTATAATTATTGCTACAGATCGTAGATAATTATACTTATTGCAACATATGATGAATGATTAGAATTATTGCTACAGATTATGAATAATTATAATTATTACTACAGATGATGAATAATTATAATTATTGCTACAGATGGTGAATAATTATAATTTATGCTACAGATGGTGAATAATTTTTATTATTGCTACAGATCATGAATAATTATAGTTATTGCTATAGATGGTGAATAATTATAATTATTGCTACAGATGATGAATGATTGTAATAATTGCTACAGATGATGAATAATTATAATTATTGCTACAGATGGTGAATAATTATAAATATTGCTACTGATCATGAATAATGATTATTATTCCTACAGATGATGAATAATTATAATAAATGCTACAGATGGTGCATAATTATAATTATTGCTACAGATCATGAATAATTATAATTATTGCTACAGATGATGAATAATCATAATTATTGCTACAGATGGTGAATAATGATAATTATTGCTACAGATGATGAATAATTATAATTATTGCTACAGATCATGAATAATTATAATTATTGCTACAGATCATGAATGATTATAATTATTGCAGCAGATGATGAATGATTATAATTATTGCTACAGATGATGAATAATTATGATTATTGCTACAGATCATGAATAATTATAATTATTGCCACAGATTATGAATAATTATAATTATTGCTACAGATGTTGAATAATCATAATTATTGCTACAGATCGTGAATAACTATAATTCTTGCTACAGATGATGAATAAATATAATAATTGCTATGGAATGTGAATAATTGTAATTATTGCTACAGATCATGAATAATTATAATTATTGCTACAGAGGTTGAATAATTATTAATATTGCTACGGATGATGAATAATTATAATTATTGCTATGGATGGTGAATAATTATAATTATTGCTACAGATGATGAATAATTATAATTATTGCTACAGTTGATGAATACTTATAATTATTGCTAAAGATGGTGAATAATTATAAATATTGCTACAAATGGTGAATAATTATTATTATTGATACAGTTGATGAACATTCATAATTATTGCTACAGATGATGAATAATTATAATTATTGCTACACATGGTGAATTATTATAATTATTGCTACAGATGATAAATAATTATAATTATGGCCACAGATTGTGAATAATTATAATTATTGCTACAGATGATGAATGAGTTTAATTATTGCTAGAGATAATGACTAATTATAATAATTGCTACAGATGGTGAATAATTATAATTATTGCTACTGATCATGAATAATTATTATCATTGCTACTGATCATGAATAATCATAATTATTGGTACAGATGGTGAATAATAATAATTATTGCTACAGATGATGAAGAATAATAATTATTGCTACAGATGATGAAGAATTATAATGATTGCTACAGATGATGAATAAATATAATTATTGCTACAGATGGTGAATAATTATAATTATTGCTACAGATGATGAATAATTATTATTAATGCTACAGATTGTGAATAATTATAATTATTGCTACACATGATGAATAATTATGATTATGTCTACAGATGGTGAATAATTATAATTATTGCTACAGATGATGAATAATTATGATTATTGCTACAGATCATGAATAATTATAATTATTGCTACAGATGATGAATAATTATAATTATTGCTACAGATCATGAATAATTATAATTATTGCTACAGATCATGAATAATTATAATTATTGCTACAGATGATGAATAATTATAATTATTGCTACAGATGGTGAATAATTATAATTATTGCTACAGATCATGAATAATCATAATTATTGTTACAGATCATGAATAATTATAATTATTGCTACAGATGATGAATAATTATAATTATTGCTACGGAATGTGAATAATTATAATTATTGCTAAAGATGGTGAATAATTATAATTATTGCTACAGATGGTGAATAATTATAATTATTGCTACAGAATATGAATAATTATAATTATTGTTACAGATGGTGAATAATTATAAATATTGCTACAGATCATTACTAATTATAATTATTGCTACAGATGATGAATAATTATGATTATTTCTTCAGATCATGAATGATTATAATTATTTCTACAGATGATGAATAATTATAATTATTACTACGGATGGTGAATAATTATAATTATTGCTACAGATGATGAATAATTATAATTATTGCTACAGATGGTGAATCATTATAATTATAGCTACAGATGGTTAATAATTATAATTATAGCTACATATCATGAATAATTATAATTATTGCTACAGATCATGAATAATTATAATTATTGCTACAGATGATGAATAATTATAATTATTGCTACAGATGGTGAATAATTATAATTATTGCTACAGATCAATAATAAACAGAGAGACCCACTGGAAAGTGAGAAAACTTAAAGAAACAGCTCACATGCTCGGACATAACAACCTACTGAGCAAACCAAGCATAGAGCTGAATGCAATTTGGACACCTCTGATAGAGAGAGAAAACCTTGAATAACAACATAGGTTTAACATTAACAAAAACCAACTAAGAATTGTCCTAGTGACATATGGCCGAGTGGTCCTAGATGTTGTATCAAAGTTAACAGTTACCCAAAGGTGCTGAGTTCAATCCTGAACGAAGGCAGTAAAAAGTAACATTCAAAACAGAGAATCAGCAACTATGTCCCAGAGCCTAGCTGGAGTCTGAACACGGTACCCCCGTAATAATAATAAAGGGTTGGGTTCGAGACTCCTAACAAACGGTTCCCCAGTTCGATACAAAACACCTGATGAAGGCTGGAGGGCAAAATGGGCGAAACGTTGTGACGATTACAACCAAGATGAGGAAGTCAGTCCGACAATCTCAATCAATGTTGCGTTGCATGTTTCTTTAGAATTTTTCCTCTGGTGCTCTCTGCAGATCTCACCCGTCCTTCCTGGTGCTTTTATATCCTTGTGTATTCCTCTCCAGAACACACTGTTTTTTGCCATCAGTTGACATTTCTCAATACCTTGGTATGCATCGTGGATTCACTGTAGTACCATGTGTTGCATACTCTTGGGTATAACTCTGGACTCTCCCTTTGTGACTATACAGTTGTGTACTGATATGCATTCTTTTAGTGACCAGTAGCTTCTAATTATTTCAGGTGTATTTTTTATATCTGGTCATCCATTCAATATCACCTTTTCAACTCTTTATCTTCTTTGGTTGCATTTTCCAGTTCTATTTGTTTCTGAGCAGTTACATCTATGGGTAGGTCGAGTTGAATTTCTTTGCATATAAAGTTGGTTGGATTTTTGACAAGAAGTTCGGAATGCACATTTTTTTTCCAGGTTTATAATTTGTGCATTATGGTTGCAATCTTAATAACATCAATTGTAGCCGTGGGGGTGCTTATGATATATTCTTGTTCTAGATATCTTCTAGAGATTTATGACCTGTTTCAACCAATATTTTTTTTTTCAATAAATATGTGTGAAATTTCCATATCGGTTAATCTTTTGCTTGCAAAGGCAACAACTTTATTAATGTTGATGAGCGTTGCACCTATCCAAGCATGCTTGAATACACTTGGATCGAAGTATGCTAAACAAAGTTTTTCGGGAATGTGGTCTTTTAACATTTGAAAAGTCTTACCATGTGTCGTGTTCCACTGAAACTGTATACTTTTGGAGTAGTGAGGCTGTTTTGGTACTGAGATCTGGTATGAAGGGTCTTAGGTATTGGATCATACCTAAGAATTGTTGGAGTTTTTCTCTGTTGGTTCAACTTTATGTTATCACATTTGTCAGAGTTTGGGTGAGAACCATTCTCATCCCAGATGAAACCATAAAATTTTATCCGTTTTTGTCTAATGGTGCACTTTTCTTTGTTAAAGACTAAGCCATATTTTCAGGCTTTGCCCATTGTCTTTATCAGGCTACCTCTATTGTTCTGCCATATGCGGAGGTATTGTCAAATATACTAATCGCTCCCTCATGTTTCCAATATTTAGGCCATTTTCTGTTGGAATATGTCTTGTGACATCTTTAAGCCGAATGGACATCTCAAATATCTGTATTTTCCAAATGGAGTGTTGAAACACATGAGCAGGCTTGATTCTTTATCAAATTGTATCGCCCAGTAACCATGTTTTGCATCTAACTTTGAAAAGTGTTTTGTACCTGCTAGTCTGTGTGAGATTTCTTCCAATGTTGGAGTTTTATGATATGTCCTTTTGATGCATTTATTTAGTAGTTTAGGATCCAGGTAAATTTGTAGATCTCCATTTTTCTTTCTGCTACATGCAATGGCATTGACACACTCCGTAGCCTTTTTTTTTATAACTCCTATGTGTTCCATTTTGTCTAATTCTTTTCTTAGTTCTAAGGTGCACCAGAAATTTTCTTGGTGGTTGGACTACTGATGTTGCATCTTCAACATGATGTAGCTTTTGAAAACCTGGGAATTTCCCCATGCCTTGGAATCTATCAGGGCATTCTTTTGTGAGGTCACTTGTTTGGTTGTGTGCACCATCGGGTTATGCTGGTTACTAGTCCAATTGTAAGTACTGCCTTACGAGGGTGGGGTTCAGGTTGAACTTGGCACACGAGATTATGTCGACCATTCTGAGGAAGGTTCTTGAGAGATGGTGTTGTGAGCTTGTACATCAATGACATTCTCGTAAATGAAACTTTAGTAACTGCTTAGACCAGCATGCAGCTACATCAAGAGGCATGCTGAAGAAAGAGGATGGGACGAAAAAGCGGGAGGAAGAATGACTACCTTGATCGAAGAGGTCCTAAAAGAAGTGGAAAGGCAAGACCCAGTTCGGAGAACATGGAACGTGCTGCGAACACTGGATGGAGTCATGTAGTGTGATGCAAGCATGCATCGCAACAGGTGCCATCTTGGAAGTGGATGGTTGTGGAGGACACAACCTGGTGAAGGAAGAAGGATGATGCTACCATATCAATGTGGCAGAACTGAATGTGGTTACCAAAGGAATGAATCTGACCTTGAAATGGGGACTACGTGACATCTGTGTGAAAACAGACTGCCATTGGTTAAAATCAATAATTTCAAGCGATAAGAGAGTAAAGATGGAAGGGACAGCAGAGATGCTGGTGAAGCACAGGCTTGGGATGCTGGCTGAGCTGATGCAGGTTTTCTCTGAAGCTGCGCATAATCAAGGTGTCTTCCGAGAATGTTGAATATTAGAAAAGTGCGGCATGGGAAATCAAACCTGGTTAGGGGGTTTTAGAATTACTGATACTTATTTGATAATAAAATAAATAAGAGAGCTTTAAATTACATTTTTTTTTAAATAAGAGATAAACAGAAAAATGGTCAAAATTTTAAACAGAAACTCATCGCTAAAAATAGGATGGAGGGAACAATAAAGGAAAGTTGAACGGATCGACATTTGATATGGAGGAATATGGTATCGAATGTCAGGCGACACCAATAATTGACCAGTTCAAACACTTGATACATATGAATTGAAAATAAACACGGCAAGTTGCAAAGTCGTGTGATCTTCCATTTTCTGTTTCCTGAGGTTGAAACGTTGAGCTGACAGACCGCTGGCATCACACGTACGACAAGAAGGAGTCATGATCCAGAAGTGCCAAACCCTTCCCCAGCAAAGACAGCCGGCCGGACAGGAAGAAACATCATAACTGGAGCCCATGACCAAGGATCAACCCTGTGGTGAAAACCTCATAAGTGATGCCATGGTAGACCCTTGCTGCAACGATTACCAAAGATATTCCGGTCCCCAGATTGAAAAGAACCAAGACCCGGTGAGAGAAAAAACTCAGATAATTTTTTCTGTGTGTGTCAGAAGAGGAAGAAGAAAGTGAAAAAAGGGGGAAAAGAAGAAAGAAGACTGATAATTACTTCTGTGAAAGGGAACCACAGACTTTAGTTTTTGATAACGATAACGGTTCCCAACCCAACATTCAAGGAATCACCAAAGACGTTGCGCCAGCTGGAACAAGAGGACCAGAAGGTAAGAGCACCCCCCCCCATACTTTTATTGGCTTCCTTGCATTGTTTTAATTCTCGCTCGTGTTTGCTCGTTTTGTTTCCCTGTTACACTAAAAAGTTACCAGCCTCTTTTATTTTTTTGTCTAGCCTTAATATATAAACAAAAAAAAGAGAAAGTATGTCCCTAAAACGTGAGGGATCAATGACTAGCAAGATGGTAGAATTAGGTGAGGAGCACTCACCGAGCGGCCAACAACTCTGGGAAGTATTGGGGAAAGTGAGGATCCCTAGTTATGGGGGGAATCCCTCGGGATTGCTGGAATGGCTTGGGGCTATTGACAAGATAAGAATCATTTATGGGCTGGGAGACATAGAAGCAGTACTTAGCATATGACGAAACAGTGGGGATTGTGTCAAAATTTATCAGGAAAATATACAAGGGGAACCCGGGTATAAGTTTGGCATAGTTTAAAGAGGCATTGAAAAGGCAGTATGCTATGGAGCATACTGCTACAGGCAATGAGAAGCCTCATGAAGATCTAACAGAAGGAGAGGGAACTGACATCGGAGTTGGGTGACTATATGGCAGCAGGAGCAGATGGGTTTTGGGAGAGGGTAAGGGCCAAGGAAACCTGGGATAAGGCGAGGCCCAAGAATAGACTATCAGTGGAAAAGAAAAAGCCTTGAAGGGCACAGGTGGTGCACCAAGATGACCTTACAACCCCCTCCCCCCGAAAACTGAGAAATAGAGGCAGACCCCACCTGGAAGGAGTGGATGCTCGGAAAGGGGCTGTATAAGCCAACCCCTGGTAGACTCGGGCTGCTCTGCTGGACTTGTGACCATGAAGGCCATAGAGTGGTGGAGTGTCCCACTACATGGGGAGGTGATCCCAGGGGACCTCCCTGTACAAAGTGTTGTAAACGGGGCCATGATCCTCGATGGTGCCCGGATAAATGAAGACCCCTCAAGTACCCCAGATATAGCCTACCCAAAGGCCATCAAGAAATGCCGCCAGGCCACCCTCGCAGAAGCAAATAACAGGGTGGCCCTATTAAAAAGACAGGCGGAATGGCAGTGTTGGCACTTTCAACAGACAGGGTACCTGAAGAAGGATTGCCCAGCCAGGAGGCAGGACCAGAAGGGCCGCGGACAAAGCGACCAGCACAAAGAATGGTTGAAACAAGGGGGATCCTGGTGATTATTCCCCTAGTAGGCAGCAACCCCCAGCTCAGTACAGACAGGAGGGACACAAGGAGGCCTACACGGGGCCTAGCAAAAGGGGCAGCAGATAGAATGGCCTGGGTCCGTATGGTGGTATCAGAAGCCGACGACTTAACCTGCAAAGTCGAAGTAAACGGGAGCCCAATGAGGGCCCTGTTGGACACAGAAGCATCAGACTCGATCAGGTCCAATAGGGGTAAGACTCGGATGAGAAGGCTGAACCTGGGAATATCCACGGTGGATGAAGCCAGGATGAAACTGACGGGGATGATCGATCTATTGACCCCACAACGCTGATTGTTGGCTGCATCGAGGTACCTTTGAGTGAAGGAAAAAATAAGACATTGGCAGTGGTGGCCCAGGAGCACATTAAGCTACCCTCAGGAGTGATAGTTTCAACTAAGGGAGCGGTATGTGCCGGCTTCACCACTATACAAAATAACGGAGAGAATAATGGAAATATACAAAATAACGGAGAGAATAATGGAAATATACAAAATAACGGAGAGAATAATGGAAATATACAAAATAACGGAGAGAATAATGGAAATATACAAAATAACGGAGAGAATAATGGAAATATACAAAATAACGGAGAGAATAATGGAAATATACAAAATAACGGAGAGAATAATGGAAATATACAAAATAACGGAGAGAATAATGGAAATATACAAAATAACGGAGAGAATAATGGAAATATACAAAATAACGGAGAGAATAATGGAACTATACAAAATAACGGAGAGAATAATGGAAATATACAAAATAACAGAGAGAATAATGGAAATATACAAAATAACAGAGAGAATAATGGAAATATACAAAATAACGGAGAGAATAATGGAAATATACAAAATAACGGAGAGAATAATGGAAATATACAAAATAACGGAGAGAATAATGGAAATATACAAAATAACGGAGAGAATAATGGAAATATACAAAATAACGGAGAGAATAATGGAAATATACAAAATAACGGAGAGAATAATGGAAATATACAAAATAACGGAGAGAATAATGGAAATATACAAAATAACGGAGAGAATAATGGAAATATACAAAATAACGGAGAGAATAATGGAAATATACAAAATAACGGAGAGAATAATGGAACTATACAAAATAACGGAGAGAATAATGGAAATATACAAAATAACAGAGAGAATAATGGAAATATACAAAATAACAGAGAGAATAATGGAAATATACAAAATAACGGAGAGAATAATGGAAATATACAAAATAACGGAGAGAATAATGGAAATATACAAAATAACGGAGAGAATAATGGAAATATACAAAATAACGGAGAGAATAATGGAAATATACAAAATAACGGAGAGAATAATGGAAATATACAAAATAACGGAGAGAATAATGGAAATATACAAAATAACGGAGAGAATAATGGAAATATACAAAATAACGGAGAGAATAATGGAAATATACAAAATAACGGAGAGAATAATGGAAATATACAAAATAACGGAGAGAATAATGGAAATATACAAAATAACGGAGAGAATAATGGAAATATACAAAATAACGGAGAGAATAATGGAAATATACAAAATAACGGAGAGAATAATGGAACTATACAAAATAACGGAGAGAATAATGGAAATATACAAAATAACAGAGAGAATAATGGAAATATACAAAATAACAGAGAGAATAATGGAAATATACAAAATAACGGAGAGAATAATGGAAATATACAAAATAACGGAGAGAATAATGGAACTATACAAAATAACGGAGAGAATAATGGAAATATACAAAATAACAGAGAGAATAATGGAAATATACAAAATAACAGAGAGAATAATGGAAATATACAAAATAACGGAGAGAATAATGGAAATATACAAAATAACGGAGAGAATAATGGAAATATACAAAATAACAGAGAGAATAATGGAAATATACAAAATAACAGAGAGAATAATGGAAATATACAAAATAACAGAGAGAATAATGGAAATATACAAAATAACGGAGAGAATAATGGAAATATACAAAATAACGGAGAGAATAATGGAAATATACAAAATAACGGAGAGAATAATGGAAATATACAAAATAACGGAGACAAGGAAATCAGGATGGAGCATTTTAGGTTTACCAGGTGTTGAATTGCCCATCTCCTACCCCTGAGTAAAGTAGAGGGTGAAGGGGGTTGCTAAGTACAAGATCGAGACTGAATATCTTGCTCTTAACCTAGTGAGAACAAAGTTTATGCTCCTCACATGAGAAGAAGCCATGAAGTGTAAGGGTGATGCCCTAGAGGCATGTATGTCCGTGAGTCCGATTTATGTAATGGGAAATCATGATTCGTGTGTCCTAGGGTTGTTTAAGGGGTAAGATGTGAGAATTAGAAAGTACTGCCAAGTAGAGGTACTAACAGGCGCAGTGTTACCCTGAGCGATCAGTATAGCTGACAGTCTGGCATTAGCCACTCATAAGATTGGCGTTAACACGGGTATTAAACATTAAGAGTAGCACCCCCCTTAACCATGATAGAGTTACCCATGGGTTGTTCGGCGTTTGGAGTATCCATCTTCCCCCCCCTCCCATATTATCAAATGGAATAGAAGTTTGAGAGGTTATTACAGAAAAATGGAAGTTATGGAAGCCGATAGTTAAAAGATTTCCAGAAAGGAAACTGGAGAAAATCTCAGAGTTGTTAAGACCAGTTGAGAGGATCAACCTAGATCAATTAAGGGATGAGCTGGACACAATGGAGATCACAAGACAAGTTATCACTTGGTCAGCAATGCTTGGCGTTCTCGCCCTTGTAGTATTGTCTCGGCAGGATGTGTGCTGAGGAGGTATGGGAAGTTACTGGCTAGGAAGGGGAGACTGGTAGCAAGGGCTAAGAGTGAGATAAGAAGGCCAAGACGTGTTCTCTTTCCCAACAGGTCCAACGAGACTGCCACAAAGCAGGCCACTTTATCTCTGGAAGAGCAAGCGTACCCAGAGGTAGAACCAAGTATTCGTAAAGAGAAACTCAGCACAGTCCCGAAGGGGAGAATGACAAAGAAAGACAGGAACTGAAGGAGTAATTAGGACTCCAATTTTGAAAAAAAAAAGAGAAAGACTTTCTTTTCGAATGTTCTATTGAGTAAAGAGTGATTAGAGCTCACACATTCTGAAAAATAAAAATGAAGAGACATTATATTTTTGTTTTGGACTATGAAGAAGTTGAACTTTTGCATGAATTGACCAAAACGGGACTATCCATTTCAGTTTTAACCTCTCCACTTCCAGAAGGGGGGAGCGGGAGGAAATTAATGTCATTTACAAGTAAAGAACAAAATTGGGGGTGGGTGAGTGATGTAACACTGTGAAGTGTCTGATGTTGAATATTACAGAAATTCGGCATGAGAAATCGAACCTGGCTAGGGGGTTTTAGATACTTAATTCATAAAATAAATAAGAGAGCTTTTGAAAGTAAAATGGTCAGAGTTTTAAACAGAAACTAATGGCTAAAAATAGGATGGAGGAATAAAGGAAACAGGTCGACATTTGATATGTAGGAATATGGTATTGAATGTCGGGCAACACCGATAATTGACCGGTTCAAACACTTGATACGTATTAATTGAAAATCAATCTTTAACCGGCACTGGCAAATTGGTATATAAACATGGCAAGTTGTGAAGTCATGCGATCTTCCCTTTTCTGAGTTTGAAACGTTGAGCTGACAGACCGCCAGTCACAAGATGACTGACATCATGTAAAGTAGCAGAGAAATTTCTGGACGAGAAGCCGAACACGTCAAATCTAGTATTGACAGAAGCAGTGGGCCATGCTCACATCTTACCACAACCACGATGACGAACTTAGAAAATCAGACGTTCGTAGTGTTCGACACTCAACTTATGTAACAAGTAATTAGTGTTTTATTTTGCTTTTATTATTTTTACTCATAACAAGTTGTCTTTTTTTTCTTCTTAATGACATCACCATTTTGATTGGAGTGACTTCCTGGAGAATACCCGACGTTTTTTTAGTGCGTGTCAACTTAGATCGAAGACACAATGTGGGCTAGTAGGCACACGTTGGCGTCAACCATATGATGAGAAGGAGCCATGATCCAGAAAGGCCCACTCCCTTCCTAGCAAGGACAGCAGGCCGGATGGGAAGAAACATCATGGACCATCAAACTCGGGGATGAAGTATGGGTGAAGCCCTCAGAGGCGCCATATACCACACAGTGGAGCAGAGGACGTGTGACCGGGAGTAATACGAGCAACAACATTGCAGTAGACGGGGTACCGAGACATTCTTGACTTCAGGTGAAATAGTGGAAAGTGAAATAGTGAAAAACGATATGCAGCAGGAGAGTGGTGAGCCACCTTGGAGGCCGAGTAGGGAAAGTCGACCACCACAGTGGATGAGGGAGTACAAAATGGGATCTAGAGATTGGGGGGGGGGCATGTTGTCTTAAGAAAAACAGAAGTCTTACCACGTGTGCATGTTCAGGCAAAGTCGGGCAATAAAAAGAGAGAGATTAAAGATGGCACCTGAGGTTTTATAAGCTGTGGTCTCATGAAATCTTGATGCATACATAGGAAGATAGGCTGTATAAAAGCAGTCCGAGTTGAGAAGTAGGATTGTGAACTTTGATGATTGTTGGATTTTTAGCCCGGTGTTTGGGGGACTGCTGTCATGACATCTCACGAGTTGATCAACAAAAGAATATATACCCCATTTCTTCCTTCGTTGGCGTCCTTGTAGCCAGAATTATCTTTTCTGGTTATCTCATATGCCCTGATGCTTTCTATGGCTGATTTAAGGGTTAGGTCTGGTTTGGCTATCAAATTTCTTCTTTCATCAGTGTTCCTAAGCCCTTTAATAATTTGTTCCAAAGTGCACTCGTCTTTGTTGTTCCGAAGTCACATCTGTCAGCTTTAGTGTTGGGTCTGACTAAGTAGTCGTCCACTGTGCCTTCATTCTGGTGCATTGATGAAAATTCCAAAAGTTCCATCGATTTGTTCAGTTTTTGGATCATGTGTGTTTTGAATACTGTGAATATATTTTTAGAAACTTGTTTTTGCTCACTTGAGACAGGATCGATTATAATATTAAAGAGTTTCTTATACTGTATGGCGATTGCCGGGAGCTGGTGTCTTGTTGAAGTAGGAAGTGGGAAATACAGAAATAAAGATTGCTGAACTCACACAAGAATTGGAGAAAATTATGTATATTAAATTGAAATATTACAAAGAAAAGGTTCTTGCAAAACTAATTGTGTTTGCGGCTTTAGAAGTCCAATAAAAAGTTCTTTATCGTCCAAAAGTCTTGGACGGCTCCCTGAAAAAGTTCAATCAAAATTCGGCGGCAAATTTAGGAGAGATTTTCCATAGTTGTCTAAAAAGAGGGCGAATCTGTTTTTCCAGAATTCTGCTTATATTAAATGTTTGTTGATTGGCCAAGGAGCTTCATCCTAGCCAATCAAAATAGGGCTTTCAGAAAGGAGAAGTGGTCGATATAATTAGTTTGAACAAAGGGAGGTAACTACTTTTTTTTATAACTGTTACAAGGAACAAACCAAATAATATGTTCATCAACGTTTTGTCTATTTCAAGACTTACTCGGGATGATTAAATTAAAGAAAAGAAAATACCAGTACAATATTTGAAAATATACTTTGTCATGAAAAGGATATCTTTGTTCTGTTTCAAAACAAAAAAAAAATATTAGCAAGTCTTTCAACAATTAAATGTTAAATTCTAAATATCAAGTATTATATAGTGGAGTTCCTATTATTATTTTGGCTAATGCATACAACTACTGGTATCGGGCATTTAAATCTCATTCAACTTCAATTTCCAGCCTTTGAGGACTATTGTGTCCTGTTTAGGGGATCACAATATTAAGGTGAAAGGGTCCTGGTGTTTACTGACAGCAGTTAAACTATGCGCGCCGTCTCCGCTCGATGGCAGAAATGGCTGGCTTACATAGTGCCAGACAAATCAATACTATCAAAGATTTAGAGGTGTTAACTACCACAGAACACCCTCCTCCGAAGATTCATTTCCTCAAAATATAGTTTGTCTTTCTTCGCTATTACTTTAGTTAGTAATTCCAATTTTTTCTTTGCCTGTGTCTGCATTTCTAGTATATTTTTGCTGAATTGCCTTCTTTTCCCTTCTCTTTCTCTTTTTCACCCTTATCCTTCTTTTTCTCTTTCTCTTTTCTCTCTTCTTTCTTCTTCTCTTTGTTTCTGTAATTCCAAAGTCTGACTCTGCTGTAAACATTTCAACTAGTTGCATTGAAAGCGCTTCCATTTTGAAAAATAAATAGACTCACAAGACAAATCTAGGTCTAAAAAATGCTAAACAGAAAAATCATGACTTTATAGAGAAAATATGCCAAATTAAGAAAAAAAAAGTCATGTACCTGTGGTTTTAACAGAAAAAAATGTTCAATTTTCCACAGAGAACAAAAGACAATTGAGTGTTTATTTTAACTCTCTCGAGAAGAGACAAAAAAGAATTTTGAGTCCAGAAGAATTTGGAATAATAAAACAAATTGAGATCCCTTTTCATAGTAAAAATCCAGTTGAGCATTTACATTGTTGTCCTGGAGTGAATGCGTTTCGATCCATGATATACTTTTTTTTATTTTCTTGTTGTTTCACTGAGAAAAACAAAATCATGTAGACAGATAAATTTTTAGGTCACAGTAATAATTTTTTTTTTCAAATATATACCATAAAACGAAAATGGCTTCTTGCAAAGAGGAAAAGGTAAGATATTTGCACAAATGAAAATCGTCCAGCTCGCAAGAAAAAGTTAGTTTCTTCTTTTTTTTTTTTTTTTTTTTTTGTGTGTTTAAAACCAAAAATGTTCACTTGAAACAAACAGTCAAAAAATAAAGGCTTTTGAACACAGAAAAAAAAATTCTAGGGCAATAAAAATGTCTTATTCCAAATTTGAAAACTGTGCATGACTTGCACAAACACAAAGTTAAATGGTAATTATATCAATTCTTTAGCAATTCTTCAGCATTGTAGATATTTTCTGCTCACAACTTTTTGAAAAATGAACTTTTTCAAGGTGAGGTTATTTTTCATGGTTGGAAACAACTTTGTGGAGCCAAACTTTACTTTTTCAGAGAAGAAAGAAAAACAAGAGTTTGTTAAAGAGAAGATGATCGTTTATCAAAATAAGATTTCGAAAATATACATCGCTTGTTTATGGGCTCACAATACTAAGGTGAAAAAATCCTGGTGTTCACTGCAAGCAGTTACTCCGTGCATGTGCTTTTTAGTCGACTGCAAAAATATCTTACTTACATAATGGCAGACGAATCATTACTATTAAATATATAGGGGTGTAAACCATCCCAGAAGAAGGGCGTGCCATGTTTGCAACCAGCATGACACTACAGAAGACAAAGATTTGACTAAAATTTGATTTAATAAATGGATATATATATATATATATATATAAAGATAGATATTGTATATATATAATATACATATATAATATATATATATATATATATATATATATATATATATATATATGATTTATATAGTAATAAGACATATAAAAAATATGTATGCATGTATATATTTGATTATATATATAATATACAGATTAAGGTAATATATATAATTTATATATATTATATATAAAATATATATAAATATCTATATATTACATATATATAAATGTATATAATCTATTTATATATAATATATATACAATTATATAAGATATAATATCCATAAAAATATGAATATATATTACATATATATAAATATACATAATTATATAATATACATAGATAAATATGAATATATATATTACATATATAAATATATATACTTATATAATACATATATAAATATAAATATATATTATATTCAAAATTTCAAAAATTATATTATATATATTAATATATATCATATATATATATATAGTATATACAAATATAAATATATATATTATATACAAAAAATAAATCGCATCTCGCCAGATCAGCCAGCACGGGCATGTGGTTATGAAATCCATTTCCATCCTCCCTACTCTCGTGACCTTGCACCCTCTGACTTTCACCTCTTCCTAGCCAGGAAGTTATTTTTGAAAGGAAAACGTTTCCCAGATGATGCTGCCTTGATATCTGAAATCACGTCGTGGTTGGAGGACCAACCTGGAGTATTCTACAAAAACGGTCTCCATAGCTGCATCAAACGATGGGAGAAATGCATAACTCTGAGTGGTTCCTACGTAGAGAAAGACTAATAACTGTGACAAGTTTCGTTGCTCTACTACTATAGGAAGTGGGTCAGGGGCATTACTTATTGCACGCCCCTCGTAAACCTGATTCAAAGTGCTTGCTTCTGTTGGACAATTGTAGAGCACATCCTTCTGAGTCAGAACTAGTTTCATCTTGTGCGAATGTTTGTGTGCTACTTAACACCTAATGTGACTTACAACCTATGGATCAAGGGATTATTTGGAATTTAAAATGTTTCTACAGAAATGATTTCATGATTATGATAAATAGTGCCGTGAGTATAAGCGATTTTCAACGCCATTTTACTATCAAAGATGTCATATTTTCTCTCACAAGTGCATGGAGTAAAGTTCGAGCAAGCACATTAACAAAAGCATGGGGTAAATTATGCCCAGCGCCAAAGGCTTTTGAACTGAAAGAATCAGAAAATACATCTGGTCTAGAAAAAAATTCTTAAAACTGAACGGTTACTGACCAACCACGCTGTTCTTAAATCACTTAATGCAAATGATGTTGAAATGTGGGTGTAACAAGATGAGGAAACTACTGATCAATATCCTGAAGGCAGTAATGGTGATGAAAATAGCGACAGCTCCCATTCTCTTGACCCTAATGTAAATAACCAAGAAAACTCTGATGAAGCAATATCATGGGATGATGCAGAAAAGTCTATGGAGACGGTTATAAAATTTCTAGAAAAAAGTCATATTTTAGTGACAACTATGTTTTGCAAGCAATGTCACTCCGAAGAAATATAATCATAAAGAAGCTACAGGACCAAGAAATTGTAGATTTTCGTGATCGCTTACGGAATACAATGGTAGCGCCTGAGAGCTCAATCGATGAAAATAGAAACTGCAATTAGACTCATTCAATGAATAACTAAAAAACTGTATTTTACATAAATGTATGATTTCTGTAGGCAATAAATATCTAACAAGTAAGAGTAGATTTAATTTATTTACAACGTTTTTGTTCCTGGTAATAATATTTAACAATTCTTACTTGCAATATATTGTAAACTCAACTTAATATATACTTAAAGTATCATATAGCAATGAATTTCATTTGCTATTTTTTAATTCTTAGAAAATTAAAGTTAGCTGCAGCACATTTTTTTATCACGAAACTTGAACAGTGTCCTCTAATTTGAATGAAGCAGATGTTCAAATTATAGGAGTTATACTGTATATAATATATACATATATATAAACATTGTATTAAAATAATATATAATATTGATTAAATATATATAATATATATAATATGCACAATTATCTATATCTAAAATATATAATATACATATATAATACCTATATAATACACATACTATATATAATATATATGTATATACATATATAAGATATACATATATGTACAATAGATATATATACATATATATATATATATATAATGTATCTATATACATGTAATATATACTAATATAATATATATATATATAATAGATTTATAATATATAATACATATATAATATATAATACACAGAGGTAATATATATAAATGTAATTCCATAACTAATATATATACAAAATATATAACATATATAATGTATACATATATATATATAAAATATATATGGATGAAATATATATATATATATATAAAATATATATGGATGATATATATATATATATACATATATAATATATATTTAATATTAATAGACATATAAAATATATATGCATATACTATACATATATATATAATATACATACATATATAATATACATACATATATATAATATATATATATACATAACAATACAACATATATACATATATGATATATTTAATATATATATATACATATATATATAATAGATATAATAGATATGATATATCTAAAAATATAAAATATATATATATATAAAATATGTACATAATATATAGAATATACAAAATATATATAATATTCATTACATATATAAAATATATATATTATATCTATAATGCATACATATACTATATATGTACATGTATATATGTATATAATTTATCTGTATAAAATATATATATTTTATATGATAACTATGACATATATCTAAAATATAAAAAACAAATATACATTATATATATAAATCATACATACATAGCACTTGCTGGAATCGTGCCTGATAGGATGGGTCGTTAAGCCTGGCAACATTGTAGTTTTGGGTTGGTTTCCATGGGGTGGCGCAATGTGTAGTGTCAGTACAGCTCTGACCAATCTGTGGTCAGTCCAGCACTCAGCACCTCTCATCGCACAGGTCACACAGACGTCCTTGATGTCTCATTGGCGGACGATGATGAAGTCAATCATGTGCCAGTGTCTTGACCTTGGGTGCATCCAGGTGGTCTTATACTTGTCTGCCATTCAAGGTGTTGGTGATGCAAAGACACACTTGCTGAGAAGGAGCAGACAATTGTCATTGATCTTGCCTACTCCGTGTCTGTCCAGGAGGCCTTCCTAGCTGCTGTAGTCTCTCCCCACCCCCTTGCATTAAAGTCTCCAAAGATGACTAGTTTGTCGCTTGGTGGGATTGACCTGATGATTTGGTCAAACTTTTTTTTTTTTTTTTAATTACATTTTCACCCCAAACAAGGCGAATTGCCACTTTGGTGTAGGGGGCTACTATCAGGGGCAACAACTACTGGGGTACTATGTAGGGATTTGGGCAGCAAGATGTTGATTCACGTTACACTTGAACTTCTGCACATCAGTACTGTTGGGGAAGCAGGAACCTGGAATGGAATTCCAGAGTCTAGCGGTTCTGGGGAAGAAACTATTGGAGTAGAAAGATCTTTTACATCTAGGGATCTCTACAGTGTGGGGGTGGGATTTAGCAGCCTGTTGGGTTTGTCAAGGGTGCTCACGTCGTGGGGGCACAAGTGATTGCCGTTCGTTAGAGCATTCACCACTAAAATACTTGTAGAAAAGGCAGAGGGATGCAACATTTCGTCGATGGGACAGAGGCTGAAGCTTAGATGCCAGTTCAGGGCCTATCAGGTTTGCGACTCTCTTTTGAACCTTGTCAAGGAGCGAGAGACTAGTAGCAGATGCACCAGCCCAGATGTGACAGCAATACTCCATACATGGGCGAATGGTGGCCTTATAGAGGTACAGGATACTTTCGGGTGTTAGTAGTTTTCTAGCACAGTAGAGAGAGCCCACCTTTCTTGCAGCGGCCCTGGCAATGCCTTCAATGTAATTGTTCCAACTCATGTTTCCTGTGAACGTTAGGCAAAGGAGTTTAAAAGATGTACTCTCAGATAAAGAGTCGTTGACCATTGCTATAGGTGGTAGAGAGGGTTTCTTGTAATTATTGAATGAAACTAGTTTAGTCTTGGCAACATTGAACGCGACCAACCACTTTTGTTCCCATTCCATCACAGATTGGAGGTCTTCCTCTAGTGTTTCTGCCATTTCTTTAGAAATGTGTTCATTCGTCTTTCTGTCATGCCTGCCATAGAGTGTAGTGTCATCAGCATATATACCCATCTCAGAGGTAATTTTGTCGGGGAGGTCATTTATGAATATCAGGAACAATAGAGGTCCAAGGATAGAACCCTGGGGCACCCCCGCATTTATATCATATTGTTTAGATGTACGACCGTCGAGGACAACCTCATGCCATACCCTGTCAAAAGCCTTAGATATATCAAGAGCTACCGCTCTGCCCTCCCCCGCTTTGTCCAGTGAATGGTATATACGTTCAGAGATCACAGTTAGGATGTCTGCTGTGGAACGGGCTTGTCTAAATCCATATTGTTTGTCAGTCAGAAGTTTAGCATCTGTAAGGTGATGGACTAGAGCATGATTAATTAAGGTCTCAAATATTTTGAGCAAAAAGTGGGAGGAGGCTAATGGGGCGATAATTTGATGGGTCAGTCCTTTCGCCAGAATTCTTTAATACTGGTACAACAGAAGCAGTTTTCCAACAGCCCAGAAAGCAAGCTTCATTAAGGCATTTGTTGTAGAGTTTGGAGAGAACTGGAGCTACTTCGGCTGAGCACTTTTTTAATAGCACAGCTGGGATAAGATCGGGTCCACATGCTTTTGAAATGTCAAGGTTTTTTATGATAGCATGCACCTGAGCAGGGGTGGTTTTCAGATCGTTTAGCATGGTGTCTGTCCGCATAGGAAAGTCAGGTAGGGGGTGGTTGGAAGGGTCTAGTGTGGAGTTTGAGGCAAACCGATTGGCAAGCATGTTAGCCTTCTCGGTTGCTGAGGAGACAACCTCGTGATTGTTGGTTAGTGGGGGAA
>NC_136492.1:37660636-37740636 GCF_053919585.1 Euprymna scolopes
GTGATCGGTTTTTGGCCAGAAATGTGGGTGGTAAAGTGTCAAAGTTCAACGATTTGACCTTTGAGTACTCTACCAAACTCCTTCGACAATTTTGGGTCTAAACACTTGAAATTTTAGATGTAGGTTCCTTGGATATGGATCTAACTTAATAACTTGATTTGAGCCCCAAACAATAAATTTTAAGGGATGATAATAAGGGTCAAATTTAAAAAAAAGAAATTGTCCTCTGCGGTCTCTACCAAATTACTCAGACAATTTCTGGTCTAAACATTTGAAATTTTACATAAAGGGAATTCAGAAATAGGGCAAGCTTTTTAATCGGTTGGGTCGAAAATTTTTAGTTACCAATATATAAATGTATGTATGTATGTTTGCATGTCTGCCTAAAACTTTCAACAGAGGCGACGGATTTTTACAAGATCAGTATCGTTTTGAAGTTCGACTTTTCAGACGACAAATACCGAAAAATTGGCTAAAAACATTAATATTTTCACCTTCAACTGGGCACTTTTGTTCAGGGGGGGGTCGGTTTTTTCGCCGATATTTTCGAAAGTCATCCTCTCATTTCGATTGTCTAGCCTAAATTTAAACCTACGTCACTTCCGGTTTGATGGTGGTTGTAACAGCAAGGACATCAGGTTTTTATACCGTTCTTTTCCTCCTTCGCGGTATGGGTCTGAACCTGCCTTCCTACTACATCTTTTTCTTTTTTTTTTTTTTGTTCAACACACACATCCAAACACCCGGGCAACGCCGGGCTGAAATGCTAGTATGCATATATTTTACACACACATTATATATATATATATATATATATATATATATATATATATATATATATATATATATATGAGAAAGAAAATTAAAACTGTAAGTTGAACTTTACAATCAAAATTTATTGTTCGACTGAATACTCCAAAAATCAATTTACAAAATTCTTATTCTGTGGCATTTCAAAGAATGCTATTCTTATTATTCTTCTCATCATAGAATTACATATATATATATATATATATATATATATATATATATATATATATATATATATATATATTTAAAGTGATGGTTGTGTAGTTCCAACGAGAGAAAAAATGTATATTTAAAAGAGTGTAGCCATCAACAATTGTGGGTTTTTTTTAAAGGTTTTCATCATATTTTTATTTTAAAATATTTTTATAACGCGTTTCAAGCTTAGGGTGTGCTCTCTTCAGATATTTTCGTAAAAAGTTTTTCTTTAAAATGGGAGTTTGTGGATATGCCTCCGCTGATATTAAATATGTTTTTCATAGTGGTGCGATGCGTGTGTTCAGTGTTTAGACGTTCTGTCTCCAACTGTAAGTGTTTCACTGTGACCGGTCAAAGTTAGTTTCAAAGAGTGTTTTTTAGTCCATATGGTGAAGGTTTTTATGGCTTCTTTAGGGTTCTTTTTTAAAGACTTTCTTTCCCCATGTATAGCATACACTCACACACAATCCCATACGCATACATATATATTCATGTACATGTACACATGCACACGCACACAGGCATACACACATACACACACGTACATACATAGAAATATATGTAGGAGCATACATATATACACATATACATACCCACCTACACACCCACACACGTACTCGCATACATCACATATCTACACACATCTACATATATATATATATATATATATATACACTTTTTTTTTTTTTTTTTTTTTTTCCTACCAAAACACGCATGTATATATGCGCTTAATCATTCAGACATATGTACACGCACCCACACACACACACAAGTAAGATGGAGAATAATTGGTAGAAGATATATATACACACACATACACGCACATACACACATATATGTACACACATATATGTATGTGCACATACACTCACAAACATCCACATACTATGTAGGCACATACACATACACACACACATGCACACACACAGACATATGCAGGGGCTCACACATACGCGTATATCCATATTCACACGAACACATTTACCCACTCATACATGTGCATACATATGTATATATACATACATACACACACATACATACGGATGTGTATACACTCATCCACCCATATATATATATATATATGGGCACATGCACTCACAATCCCACACACACATACATATTCATACATCCCACCTTATGTATATATTGGTTGAAGTTTCCTTTCCAATCCATGCACATATGCATACATGGATTCGGTCACCCAAACATAAGTGCACGTATACATACAAACAAGATATAGCATAGATAACAGATGATATATAATTATACACACACGCATACACAATTATATGTGTACACCCACGCACATACACATATACACACGCACACACGCGCGCACACACACATACATACGTTTAATTTCTAGTTGTTTGTTTAGTTAAGAGAAATGGTACTGTACTGGGTATGGGCGCGCGCACCCGCGAAAGTGTGCGTGTGCCTTATTGTGCTTTTTTGTTGTTTCATGTGTGAGGGTGCACACCTACCCAAGCATGCATGCGTGTAAGTGTATTTTGTGTTTTGCCTATTTATGTGTATAATTATGGAGAGACGTTTAAGGCGGGGTTACTTCTCCCTGATCAGTGTCAGTGACTTTTACAGCATGCACACACGTCACCCTTGGACGCTTGTTTCCATGACCATTGTCATACTCCTCCCTGATCAGTGTCAGTGACTTTTACAGCATGCACACACGTCACCCTTGGACGCTTGTTTCCATGACCATTGTCATACTCCTCCCTGATCAGTGTCAGTGACTTTTACAGCATGCACACACGTCACCCTTGGACGCTTGTTTCCATGACCATTGTCATACTCCTCCCTGATCAGTGTCAGTACTTTTACAGCATGCACACACGTCACCCTTGGATGCTTGTTTCCATGACCATTGTCATACTTCTCCCTGATCAGTGTCAGTGACTTTTACAGCATGCACACACGTCACCCTTGGATGCTTGTTTCCATGACCATTGTCATACTCCTCCCTGATCAGTGTCAGTGACTTTTACAGCATGAAAACACGTAACCCTTGGTCGCTTGTTTCCATGACCATTGTCATACTCCTCCCTGATCAGTGTCAGTGACTTTTACAGCATGCACACACGTCACCCTTGGACGTTTGTTTCCATTACCATTGCCATATTCTCCCTGATCAGTGTCAGTGACTTTTACAGCATGCACACACGTCACCCTTGAATGCTTGTTTCCATGACCATTGTCATACTCCTCCCTGATCAGTGTCAGTGACTTTTACAGCATGCACACACGTCACCCTTGGACGCTTGTTTCCATGACCATTGTCATACTCCTCCCTGATCAGTGTCAGTGACTTTTACAGCATGCACACACGTCACCCTTGGATGCTTGTTTCCATGACCATTGTCATACTCCTCCCTGATCAGTGTCAGTGACTTTTACAGCATGCACACACGTCACCCTTGGAGGCTTGTTTCCATGACCATTGTCATACTAAACCCTGATCAGTGTCAGTGACTTTTACAGCATGCACACACGTCACCCTTGGACGCTTGTTTCCATGACCATTGTCATACTCCTCCATGATCAGTGTCAGTGACTTTTACAGCATGCACACACGTCACCCTTGGACGCTTGTTTCCATGACCATTGTCATACTCCTCCATGATCAGTGTCAGTGACTTTTACAGCATGCACACACGTCACCCTTGGACGCTTGTTTCCATGACCATTGTCATACTCCTCCATGATCAGTGTCAGTGACTTTTACAGCATGCACACACGTCACCCTTGGAGGCTTGTTTCCATGACCATTGTCATATTCCTCCATGATCAGTGTCAGTGACTTTTACAGCATGCACACACGTCACCCTTGGAGGCTTGTTTCCATGACCATTGTCATACTCCTCCCTGATCAGTGTCAGTGACTTTTACAGCATGCACACACGTCACCCTTGGAGGCTTGTTTCCATGACCATTGTCATACTCCTCCATGATCAGTGTCAGTGACTTTTACAGCATGCACACACGTCACCCTTGGAGGCTTGTTTCCATGACCATTGTCATACTCCTCCATGATCAGTGTCAGTGATTTTTACAGCATGCACACACGTCACCCTTGGACGCTTGTTTCCATGACCATTGTCATACTCCTCCCTGATCAGTGTCAGTGACTTTTACAGCATGCACACACGTCACCCTTGGAGGCTTGTTTCCATGACCATTGTCATACTCCTCCCTGATCAGTGTCAGTGACTTTTACAGCATGCACACACGTCACCCTTGGACGCTTGTTTCCATGACCATTGTCATACTCCTCCATGATCAGTGTCAGTGACTTTTACAGCATGCACACACGTCACCCTTGGAGGCTTGTTTCCATGACCATTGTCATATTCCTCCATGATCAGTGTCAGTGACTTTTACAGCATGCACACACGTCACCCTTGGAGGCTTGTTTCCATGACCATTGTCATACTCCTCCATGATCAGTGTCAGTGACTTTTACAGCATGCACACACGTCACCCTTGGACGCTAGTTTCCATGACCATTGTCATACTCCTCCATGATCAGTGTCAGTGACTTTTACAGCATGCACACACGTCACCCTTGGAGGCTTGTTTCCATGACCATTGTCATACTCCTCCATGATCAGTGTCAGTGACTTTTACAGCATGCACACACGTCACCCTTGGAGGCTTGTTTCCATGACCATTGTCATACTCCTCCCTGATCAGTGTCAGTGACTTTTACAGCATGCACACACGTCACCCTTGGAGGCTTGTTTCCATGACCATTGTCATACTCCTCCCTGATCAGTGTCAGTGACTTTTACAGCATGCACACACGTCACCCTTGGAGGCTTGTTTCCATGACCATTGTCATACTCCTCCATGATCAGTGTCAGTGATTTTTACAGCATGCACACACGTCACCCTTGGACGCTTGTTTCCATGACCATTGTCATACTCCTCCCTGATCAGTGTCAGTGACTTTTACAGCACGCACACACGTCACCCTTGGAGGCTTGTTTCCATGACCATTGTCATACTCCTCCCTGATCAGTGTCAGTGACTTTTACAGCATGCACACACGTCACCCTTGGAGGCTTGTTTCCATGACCATTGTCATACTCCTCCCTGATCAGTGTCAGTGACTTTTACAGCATGCACACACGTCACCCTTGGACGCTTGTTTCCATGACCATTGTCATACTCCTCCCTGATCAGTGTCAGTGACTTTTACAGCATGCACACACGTCACCGTTGGACGCTTGTTTCCATGACCATTGTCATACTCCTCCCTGATCAGTGTCAGTGACTTTTACAGCATGCACACACGTCACCCTTGGACGCTTGTTTCCATGACCATTGTCATACTCCTCCCTGATCAGTGTCAGTGACTTTTACAGCATGCACACACGTCACCCTTGGAGGCTTGTTTCCATGACCATTGTCATACTCCTCCCTGATCAGTGTCAGTGACTTTTACAGCATGCACACACGTCACCCTTGGACGCTTGTTTCCATGACCATTGTCATACTCCTCCATGATCAGTGTCAGTGACTTTTACAGCATGCACACACGTCACCCTTGGACGCTTGTTTCCATGACCATTGTCATACTCCTCCATGATCAGTGTCAGTGACTTTTACAGCATGCACACACGTCACCCTTGGAGGCTTGTTTCCATGACCATTGTCATACTCCTCCATGATCAGTGTCAGTGACTTTTACAGCATGCACACACGTCACCCTTGGACGCTTGTTTCCATGACAATTGTCATACTCCTCCCTGATCAGTGTCAGTGACTTTTACAGCATGCACACACGTCACCCTTGGAGGCTTG
The DNA here is from genome assembly GCF_053919585.1 of Euprymna scolopes. Lineage (NCBI taxonomy): Eukaryota > Metazoa > Mollusca > Cephalopoda > Sepiida > Sepiolidae > Euprymna > Euprymna scolopes. The sequence goes on from NC_136492.1 coordinate 37,666,466, forward strand.
TTTCCATGACCATTGTCATACTTCTCCCTGATCAGTGTCAGTGACTTTTACAGCATGCACACACGTCACCCTTGGAGGCTTGTTTCCATGACCATTGTCATACTCTTCCCTGATCAGTGTCAGTGACTTTTACAGCATGCACACACGTCACCCTTGGAGGCTTGTTTCCATGACCATTGTCATATTCCTCCATGATCAGTGTCAGTGACTTTTACAGCATGCACACACGTCACCCTTGGAGGCTTGTTTCCATGACCATTGTCATACTCCTCCCTGATCAGTGTCAGTGACTTTTACAGCATGCACACACGTCACCCTTGGAGGCTTGTTTCCATGACCATTGTCATACTCCTCCCTGATCAGTGTCAGTGACTTTTACAGCATGCACACACGTCACCCTTGGAGGCTTGTTTCCATGACCATTGTCATACTCCTCCATGATCAGTGTCAGTGATTTTTACAGCATGCACACACGTCACCCTTGGACGCTTGTTTCCATGACCATTGTCATACTCCTCCCTGATCAGTGTCAGTGACTTTTACAGCATGCACACACGTCACCCTTGGAGGCTTGTTTCCATGACCATTGTCATACTCCTCCCTGATCAGTGTCAGTGACTTTTACAGCATGCACACACGTCACCCTTGGAGGCTTGTTTCCATGACCATTGTCATACTCCTCCCTGATCAGTGTCAGTGACTTTTACAGCATGCACACACGTCACCCTTGGACGCTTGTTTCCATGACCATTGTCATACTCCTCCCTGATCAGTGTCAGTGACTTTTACAGCATGCACACACGTCACCGTTGGACGCTTGTTTCCATGACCATTGTCATACTCCTCCCTGATCAGTGTCAGTGACTTTTACAGCATGCACACACGTCACCCTTGGACGCTTGTTTCCATGACCATTGTCATACTCCTCCCTGATCAGTGTCAGTGACTTTTACAGCATGCACACACGTCACCCTTGGAGGCTTGTTTCCATGACCATTGTCATACTCCTCCCTGATAAGTGTCAGTGACTTTTACAGCATGCACACACGTCACCCTTGGACGCTTGTTTCCATGACCATTGTCATACTCCTCCATGATCAGTGTCAGTGACTTTTACAGCATGCACACACGTCACCCTTGGACGCTTGTTTCCATGACCATTGTCATACTCCTCCATGATCAGTGTCAGTGACTTTTACAGCATGCACACACGTCACCCTTGGAGGCTTGTTTCCATGACCATTGTCATACTCCTCCATGATCAGTGTCAGTGACTTTTACAGCATGCACACACGTCACCCTTGGACGCTTGTTTCCATGACAATTGTCATACTCCTCCCTGATCAGTGTCAGTGACTTTTACAGCATGCACACACGTCACCCTTGGAGGCTTGTTTCCATGACCATTGTCATACTTCTCCCTGATCAGTGTCAGTGACTTTTACAGCATGCACACACGTCACCCTTGGAGGCTTGTTTCCATGACCATTGTCATACTCTTCCCTGATCAGTGTCAGTGACTTTTACAGCATGCACACACGTCACCCTTGGACGCTTGTTTCCATGACCATTGTAATACTCCTCCCTGATCAGTGTCAGTGACTTTTACAGCATGCACACACGTCACCCTTGGAGGCTTGTTTCCATGACCATTGTCATACTCCTCCATGATCAGTGTCAGTGACTTTTACAGAATGCACACACGTCACCCTTAGACGCTTGTTTCCATGACCATTGTCATACTCCTCCCTGATCAGTGTCAGTGACTTTTACAGCATGCACACACGTCACCCTTGGAGGCTTGTTTCCATGACCATTGTCATACTCCTCCATGATCAGTGTCAGTGACTTTTACAGCATGCACACACGTCACCCTTGGACGCTTGTTTCCATGACCATTGTCATACTCCTCCCTGATCAGTGTCAGTGACTTTTACAGCATGCACACACGTCACCCTTGGAGGCTTGTTTCCATGACCATTGTCATACTCCTCCCTGATCAGTGTCAGTGACTTTTACAGCATGCACACACGTCACCCTTGGAGGCTTGTTTCCATGACCATTGTCATACTCCTCCATGATCAGTGTCAGTGACTTTTACAGCATGCACACACGTCACCCTTGGACGCTTGTTTCCATGACCATTGTCATACTCCTCCATGATCAGTGTCAGTGACTTTTACAGCATGCACACACGTCACCCTTGGAGGCTTGTTTCCATGACCATTGTCATACTCCTCCCTGATCAGTGTCAGTGACTTTTACAGCATGCACACACGTCACCCTTGGAGGCTTGTTTCCATGACCATTGTCATACTCCTCCATGATCAGTGTCAGTGACTTTTACAGCATGCACACACGTCACCCTTGGACGCTTGTTTCCATGACCATTGTCATACTCCTCCATGATCAGTGTCAGTGACTTTTACAGCATGCACACACGTCACCCTTGGAGGCTTGCTTCCATGACCATTGTCATACTCCTCCCTGATCAGTGTCAGTGACTTTTACAGCATGCACACACGTCACCCTTGGAGGCTTGTTTCCATGACCATTGTCATACTCCTCCCTGATCAGTGTCAGTGACTTTTACAGCATGCACACACGTCACCCTTGGAGGCTTGTTTCCATGACCATTGTCATACTCCTCCATGATCAGTGTCAGTGACTTTTACAGCATGCACACACGTCACCCTTGGACGCTTGTTTCCATGACCATTGTCATACTCCTCCATGATCAGTGTCAGTGACTTTTACAGCATGCACACACGTCACCCTTGGAGGCTTGTTTCCATGACCATTGTCATACTCCTCCCTGATCAGTGTCAGTGACTTTTACAGCATGCACACACGTCACCCTTGGACGCTTGTTTCCATGACCATTGTCATACTCCTCCATGATCAGTGTCAGTGACTTTTACAGCATGCACACACGTCACCCTTGGACGCTTGTTTCCATGACCATTGTCATACTCCTCCATGATCAGTGTCAGTGACTTTTACAGCATGCACACACGTCACCCTTGGAGGCTTGTTTCCATGACCATTGTCATACTCCTCCCTGATCAGTGTCAGTGACTTTTACAGCATGCACACACGTCACCCTTGGAGGCTTGTTTCCATGACCATTGTCATACTCCTCCCTGATCAGTGTCAGTGACTTTTACAGCATGCACACACGTCACCCTTGGAGGCTTGTTTCCATGACCATTGTCATACTCCTCCATGATCAGTGTCAGTGACTTTTACAGCATGCACACACGTCACCCTTGGAGGCTTGTTTCCATGACCATTGTCATACTCCTCCATGATCAGTGTCAGTGACTGTTACAGCATGCACACACGTCACCCTTGGAGGCTTGTTTCCATGACCATTGTCATACTCCTCCCTGATCAGTGTCAGTGACTTTTACAGCATGCACACACGTCACCCTTGGAGGCTTGTTTCCATGACCATTGTCATACTCCTCCATGATCAGTGTCAGTGACTTTTACAGCATGCACACACGTCACCCTTGGACGCTTGTTTCCATGACCATTGTCATACTCCTCCATGATCAGTGTCAGTGACTTTTACAGCATGCACACACGTCACCCTTGGAGGCTTGTTTCCATGACCATTGTCATACTCCTCCCTGATCAGTGTCAGTGACTTTTACAGCATGCACACACGTCACCCTTGGAGGCTTGTTTCCATGACCATTGTCATACTCCTCCCTGATCAGTGTCAGTGACTTTTACAGCATGCACACACGTCACCCTTGGAGGCTTGTTTCCATGACCATTGTCATACTCCTCCATGATCAGTGTCAGTGACTTTTACAGCATGCACACACGTCACCCTTGGACGCTTGTTTCCATGACCATTGTCATACTCCTCCATGATCAGTGTCAGTGACTTTTACAGCATGCACACACGTCACCCTTGGAGGCTTGTTTCCATGACCATTGTCATACTCCTCCCTGATCAGTGTCAGTGACTTTTACAGCATGCACACACGTCACCCTTGGAGGCTTGTTTCCATGACCATTGTCATACTCCTCCATGATCAGTGTCAGTGACTTTTACAGCATGCACACACGTCACCCTTGGACGCTTGTTTCCATGACCATTGTCATACTCCTCCATGATCAGTGTCAGTGACTTTTACAGCATGCACACACGTCACCCTTGGACGCTTGTTTCCATGACCATTGTCATACTCCTCCCTGATCAGTGTCAGTGACTTTTACAGCATGCACACACGTCACCCTTGGAGGCTTGTTTCCATGACCATTGTCATACTCCTCCATGATCAGTGTCAGTGACTTTTACAGCATGCACACACGTCACCCTTGGACGCTTGTTTCCATGACCATTGTCATACTCCTCCATGATCAGTGTCAGTGACTTTTACAGCATGCACACACGTCACCCTTGGACGCTTGTTTCCATGACCATTGTCATACTCCTCCATGATCAGTGTCAGTGACTTTTACAGCATGCACACACGTCACCCTTGGACGCTTGTTTCCATGACCATTGTCATACTCCTCCATGATCAGTGTCAGTGACTTTTACAGCATGCACACACGTCACCCTTGGACGTTTTTTTCGATGACAATTGTCATACTTCTCCCTGATCAGTGTCAGTGACTTTTACAGCATGCACACACGTCACCCTTGGATGCTGTTTTCCATGACCATTGTAATACTCCTCCATGATCAGTGTCAGTGACTTTTACAGCATGCACACACGTCACCCTTGGAGGCTTGATTCCATGACCATTGTCATACTTCTCCCTGATCAGTGTCAGTGACTTTTACAGCATGCACACACGTCACCCTTGGACGCTTGTTTCCATGACCATTGTCATACTCCTCCATGATCAGTGTCAGTGACTTTTACAGCATGCACACACGTCACCCTTGGATGCTGTTTTCCATGACCATTGTAATACTTCTCCCTGATACGTGTCAGTGATTTTTACAGCATGCACACATGTAACCCTTGGACGCTTGATTCCATGACCATTGTCATACTTCTCCCTGATCAGTGTCAGTGACTTTTACAGCATGCACACACGTCACCCTTGGAGGCTTGTTTCCATGACCATTGTCATACTCCTCCATGATCAGTGTCAGTGACTTTTACAGCATGCACACACGTCACCCTTGGATGCTGTTTTCCATGACCATTGTAATACTTCTCCCTGATACGTGTCAGTGATTTTTACAGCATGCACACATGTAACCCTTGGACGCTTGATTCCATGACCATTGTCATACTTCTCCCTGATCAGTGTCAGTGACTTTTACAGCATGCACACACGTCACCCTTGGACGCTTGTTTCCATGACCATTGTCATACTCCTCCATGATCAGTGTCAGTGACTTTTACAGCATGCACACACGTCACACTTGGATGCTTGTTTCCATGACCATTGTAATACTTCTCCCTGATACGTGTCAGTGATTTTTACAGCATGCACACATGTAACCCTTGCACGCTTGATTCCATGACCATTGTCATACTTCTCCCTGATCAGTGTCAGTGACTTTTACAGCATGCACACACGTCACCCTTGGACGCTTGTTTCCATGACCATTGTCATACTCCTCCATGATCAGTGTCAGTGACTTTTACAGCATGCACACACGTCACCCTTGGACGTTTTTTTCGATGACAATTGTCATACTTCTCCCTGATCAGTGTCAGTGACTTTTACAGCATGCACACACGTCACCCTTGGATGCTGTTTTCCATGACCATTGTAATACTTCTCCCTGATACGTGTCAGTGATTTTTACAGCATGCACACATGTAACCCTTGGACGCTTGATTCCATGACCATTGTCATACTTCTCCCTGATCAGTGTCAGTGACTTTTACAGCATGCACACACGTCACCCTTGGACGCTTGTTTCCATGACCATTGTCATACTCCTCCATGATCAGTGTCAGTGACTTTTACAGCATGCACACACGTCACCCTTGGACGCTTGTTTCCATGACCATTGTAATACTTCTCCCTGATACGTGTCAGTGATTTTTACAGCATGCACACATGTAACCCTTGGACGCTTGATTCCATGACCATTGTCATACTTCTCCCTGATCAGTGTCAGTGACTTTTACAGCATGCACACACGTCACCCTTGGACGCTTGTTTCCATGACCATTGTAATACTTCTCCCTGATACGTGTCAGTGATTTTTACAGCATGCACACATGTAACCCTTGGACGCTTGATTCCATGACCATTGTCATACTTCTCCCTGATCAGTGTCAGTGACTTTTACAGCATGCACACACGTCACACTTGGATGCTTGTTTCCATGACCATTGTAATACTTCTCCCTGATACGTGTCAGTGATTTTTACAGCATGCACACATGTAACCCTTGGACGCTTGATTCCATGACCATTGTCATACTTCTCCCTGATCAGTGTCAGTGACTTTTACAGCATGCACACACGTCACCCTTGGACGCTTGTTTCCATGACCATTGTAATACTTCTCCCTGATACGTGTCAGTGATTTTTACAGCATGCACACATGTAACCCTTGGACGCTTGATTCCATGACCATTGTCATACTTCTCCCTGATCAGTGTCAGTGACTTTTACAGCATGCACACACGTCACCCTTGGACGCTTGTTTCCATGACCATTGTAATACTTCTCCCTGATACGTGTCAGTGATTTTTACAGCATGCACACATGTAACCCTTGGACGCTTGATTCCATGACCATTGTCATACTTCTCCCTGATCAGTGTCAGTGACTTTTACAGCATGCACACACGTCACCCTTGGACGCTTGTTTCCATGACCATTGTAATACTTCTCCCTGATACGTGTCAGTGATTTTTACAGCATGCACACATGTAACCCTTGGACGCTTGATTCCATGACCATTGTCATACTTCTCCCTGATCAGTGTCAGTGACTTTTACAGCATGCACACACGTCACCCTTGGACGCTTGTTTCCATGACCATTGTAATACTTCTCCCTGATACGTGTCAGTGATTTTTACAGCATGCACACATGTAACCCTTGGACGCTTGATTCCATGACCATTGTCATACTTCTCCCTGATCAGTGTCAGTGACTTTTACAGCATGCACACACGTCACCCTTGGACGCTTGTTTCCATGACCATTGTAATACTTCTCCCTGATACGTGTCAGTGATTTTTACAGCATGCACACATGTAACCCTTGGACGCTTGATTCCATGACCATTGTCATACTTCTCCCTGATCAGTGTCAGTGACTTTTACAGCATGCACACACGTCACCCTTGGACGCTTGTTTCCATGACCATTGTAATACTTCTCCCTGATACGTGTCAGTGATTTTTACAGCATGCACACATGTAACCCTTGGACGCTTGATTCCATGACCATTGTCATACTTCTCCCTGATCAGTGTCAGTGACTTTTACAGCATGCACACACGTCACCCTTGGACGCTTGTTTCCATGACCATTGTAATACTTCTCCCTGATACGTGTCAGTGATTTTTACAGCATGCACACATGTAACCCTTGGACGCTTGATTCCATGACCATTGTCATACTTCTCCCTGATCAGTGTCAGTGACTTTTACAGCATGCACACACGTCACCCTTGGACGCTTGTTTCCATGACCATTGTAATACTTCTCCCTGATACGTGTCAGTGATTTTTACAGCATGCACACATGTAACCCTTGGACGCTTGATTCCATGACCATTGTCATACTTCTCCCTGATCAGTGTCAGTGACTTTTACAGCATGCACACACGTCACACTTGGATGCTTGTTTCCATGACCATTGTAATACTTCTCCCTGATACGTGTCAGTGATTTTTACAGCATGCACACATGTAACCCTTGGACGCTTGATTCCATGACCATTGTCATACTTCTCCCTGATCAGTGTCAGTGACTTTTACAGCATGCACACACGTCACCCTTGGACGCTTGTTTCCATGACCATTGTAATACTTCTCCCTGATACGTGTCAGTGATTTTTACAGCATGCACACATGTAACCCTTGGACGCTTGATTCCATGACCATTGTCATACTTCTCCCTGATCAGTGTCAGTGACTTTTACAGCATGCACACACGTCACCCTTGGACGCTTGTTTCCATGACCATTGTCATACTCCTCCATGATCAGTGTCAGTGACTTTTACAGCATGCACACACGTCACACTTGGATGCTTGTTTCCATGACCATTGTAATACTTCTCCCTGATACGTGTCAGTGATTTTTACAGCATGCACACATGTAACCCTTGGACGCTTGATTCCATGACCATTGTCATACTTCTCCCTGATCAGTGTCAGTGACTTTTACAGCATGCACACACGTCACACTTGGAGGCTTGTTTCCATGACCATTGTCATACTCCTCCATGATCAGTGTCAGTGATTTTTACAGCATGCACACACGTCACCCTTGGACGCTTGTTTCCATGACCATTGTCATACTCCTCCCTGATCAGTGTCAGTGACTTTTACAGCATGCACACACGTCACCCTTGGAGGCTTGTTTCCATGACCATTGTCATACTCCTCCCTGATCAGTGTCAGTGACTTTTACAGCATGCACACACGTCACCCTTGGAGGCTTGTTTCCATGACCATTGTCATACTCCTCCCTGATCAGTGTCAGTGACTTTTACAGCATGCACACACGTCACCCTTGGACGCTTGTTTCCATGACCATTGTCATACTCCTCCCTGATCAGTGTCAGTGACTTTTACAGCATGCACACACGTCACCGTTGGACGCTTGTTTCCATGACCATTGTCATACTCCTCCCTGATCAGTGTCAGTGACTTTTACAGCATGCACACACGTCACCCTTGGACGCTTGTTTCCATGACCATTGTCATACTCCTCCCTGATCAGTGTCAGTGACTTTTACAGCATGCACACACGTCACCCTTGGAGGCTTGTTTCCATGACCATTGTCATACTCCTCCCTGATCAGTGTCAGTGACTTTTACAGCATGCACACACGTCACCCTTGGACGCTTGTTTCCATGACCATTGTCATACTCCTCCATGATCAGTGTCAGTGACTTTTACAGCATGCACACACGTCACCCTTGGACGCTTGTTTCCATGACCATTGTCATACTCCTCCATGATCAGTGTCAGTGACTTTTACAGCATGCACACACGTCACCCTTGGAGGCTTGTTTCCATGACCATTGTCATACTCCTCCATGATCAGTGTCAGTGACTTTTACAGCATGCACACACGTCACCCTTGGACGCTTGTTTCCATGACAATTGTCATACTCCTCCCTGATCAGTGTCAGTGACTTTTACAGCATGCACACACGTCACCCTTGGAGGCTTGTTTCCATGACCATTGTCATACTTCTCCCTGATCAGTGTCAGTGACTTTTACAGCATGCACACACGTCACCCTTGGAGGCTTGTTTCCATGACCATTGTCATACTCTTCCCTGATCAGTGTCAGTGACTTTTACAGCATGCACACACGTCACCCTTGGAGGCTTGTTTCCATGACCATTGTCATATTCCTCCATGATCAGTGTCAGTGACTTTTACAGCATGCACACACGTCACCCTTGGAGGCTTGTTTCCATGACCATTGTCATACTCCTCCCTGATCAGTGTCAGTGACTTTTACAGCATGCACACACGTCACCCTTGGAGGCTTGTTTCCATGACCATTGTCATACTCCTCCCTGATCAGTGTCAGTGACTTTTACAGCATGCACACACGTCACCCTTGGAGGCTTGTTTCCATGACCATTGTCATACTCCTCCATGATCAGTGTCAGTGATTTTTACAGCATGCACACACGTCACCCTTGGACGCTTGTTTCCATGACCATTGTCATACTCCTCCCTGATCAGTGTCAGTGACTTTTACAGCATGCACACACGTCACCCTTGGAGGCTTGTTTCCATGACCATTGTCATACTCCTCCCTGATCAGTGTCAGTGACTTTTACAGCATGCACACACGTCACCCTTGGAGGCTTGTTTCCATGACCATTGTCATACTCCTCCCTGATCAGTGTCAGTGACTTTTACAGCATGCACACACGTCACCCTTGGACGCTTGTTTCCATGACCATTGTCATACTCCTCCCTGATCAGTGTCAGTGACTTTTACAGCATGCACACACGTCACCGTTGGACGCTTGTTTCCATGACCATTGTCATACTCCTCCCTGATCAGTGTCAGTGACTTTTACAGCATGCACACACGTCACCCTTGGACGCTTGTTTCCATGACCATTGTCATACTCCTCCCTGATCAGTGTCAGTGACTTTTACAGCATGCACACACGTCACCCTTGGAGGCTTGTTTCCATGACCATTGTCATACTCCTCCCTGATCAGTGTCAGTGACTTTTACAGCATGCACACACGTCACCCTTGGACGCTTGTTTCCATGACCATTGTCATACTCCTCCATGATCAGTGTCAGTGACTTTTACAGCATGCACACACGTCACCCTTGGACGCTTGTTTCCATGACCATTGTCATACTCCTCCATGATCAGTGTCAGTGACTTTTACAGCATGCACACACGTCACCCTTGGAGGCTTGTTTCCATGACCATTGTCATACTCCTCCATGATCAGTGTCAGTGACTTTTACAGCATGCACACACGTCACCCTTGGACGCTTGTTTCCATGACAATTGTCATACTCCTCCCTGATCAGTGTCAGTGACTTTTACAGCATGCACACACGTCACCCTTGGAGGCTTGTTTCCATGACCATTGTCATACTTCTCCCTGATCAGTGTCAGTGACTTTTACAGCATGCACACACGTCACCCTTGGAGGCTTGTTTCCATGACCATTGTCATACTCTTCCCTGATCAGTGTCAGTGACTTTTACAGCATGCACACACGTCACCCTTGGACGCTTGTTTCCATGACCATTGTAATACTCCTCCCTGATCAGTGTCAGTGACTTTTACAGCATGCACACACGTCACCCTTGGAGGCTTGTTTCCATGACCATTGTCATACTCCTCCATGATCAGTGTCAGTGACTTTTACAGAATGCACACACGTCACCCTTAGACGCTTGTTTCCATGACCATTGTCATACTCCTCCCTGATCAGTGTCAGTGACTTTTACAGCATGCACACACGTCACCCTTGGAGGCTTGTTTCCATGACCATTGTCATACTCCTCCATGATCAGTGTCAGTGACTTTTACAGCATGCACACACGTCACCCTTGGACGCTTGTTTCCATGACCATTGTCATACTCCTCCCTGATCAGTGTCAGTGACTTTTACAGCATGCACACACGTCACCCTTGGAGGCTTGTTTCCATGACCATTGTCATACTCCTCCCTGATCAGTGTCAGTGACTTTTACAGCATGCACACACGTCACCCTTGGAGGCTTGTTTCCATGACCATTGTCATACTCCTCCATGATCAGTGTCAGTGACTTTTACAGCATGCACACACGTCACCCTTGGACGCTTGTTTCCATGACCATTGTCATACTCCTCCATGATCAGTGTCAGTGACTTTTACAGCATGCACACACGTCACCCTTGGAGGCTTGTTTCCATGACCATTGTCATACTCCTCCCTGATCAGTGTCAGTGACTTTTACAGCATGCACACACGTCACCCTTGGAGGCTTGTTTCCATGACCATTGTCATACTCCTCCATGATCAGTGTCAGTGACTTTTACAGCATGCACACACGTCACCCTTGGACGCTTGTTTCCATGACCATTGTCATACTCCTCCATGATCAGTGTCAGTGACTTTTACAGCATGCACACACGTCACCCTTGGAGGCTTGTTTCCATGACCATTGTCATACTCCTCCCTGATCAGTGTCAGTGACTTTTACAGCATGCACACACGTCACCCTTGGAGGCTTGTTTCCATGACCATTGTCATACTCCTCCCTGATCAGTGTCAGTGACTTTTACAGCATGCACACACGTCACCCTTGGAGGCTTGTTTCCATGACCATTGTCATACTCCTCCATGATCAGTGTCAGTGACTTTTACAGCATGCACACACGTCACCCTTGGACGCTTGTTTCCATGACCATTGTCATACTCCTCCATGATCAGTGTCAGTGACTTTTACAGCATGCACACACGTCACCCTTGGAGGCTTGTTTCCATGACCATTGTCATACTCCTCCCTGATCAGTGTCAGTGACTTTTACAGCATGCACACACGTCACCCTTGGACGCTTGTTTCCATGACCATTGTCATACTCCTCCATGATCAGTGTCAGTGACTTTTACAGCATGCACACACGTCACCCTTGGACGCTTGTTTCCATGACCATTGTCATACTCCTCCATGATCAGTGTCAGTGACTTTTACAGCATGCACACACGTCACCCTTGGAGGCTTGTTTCCATGACCATTGTCATACTCCTCCCTGATCAGTGTCAGTGACTTTTACAGCATGCACACACGTCACCCTTGGAGGCTTGTTTCCATGACCATTGTCATACTCCTCCCTGATCAGTGTCAGTGACTTTTACAGCATGCACACACGTCACCCTTGGAGGCTTGTTTCCATGACCATTGTCATACTCCTCCATGATCAGTGTCAGTGACTTTTACAGCATGCACACACGTCACCCTTGGAGGCTTGTTTCCATGACCATTGTCATACTCCTCCATGATCAGTGTCAGTGACTTTTACAGCATGCACACACGTCACCCTTGGAGGCTTGTTTCCATGACCATTGTCATACTCCTCCCTGATCAGTGTCAGTGACTTTTACAGCATGCACACACGTCACCCTTGGAGGCTTGTTTCCATGACCATTGTCATACTCCTCCATGATCAGTGTCAGTGACTTTTACAGCATGCACACACGTCACCCTTGGACGCTTGTTTCCATGACCATTGTCATACTCCTCCATGATCAGTGTCAGTGACTTTTACAGCATGCACACACGTCACCCTTGGAGGCTTGTTTCCATGACCATTGTCATACTCCTCCCTGATCAGTGTCAGTGACTTTTACAGCATGCACACACGTCACCCTTGGAGGCTTGTTTCCATGACCATTGTCATACTCCTCCCTGATCAGTGTCAGTGACTTTTACAGCATGCACACACGTCACCCTTGGAGGCTTGTTTCCATGACCATTGTCATACTCCTCCATGATCAGTGTCAGTGACTTTTACAGCATGCACACACGTCACCCTTGGACGCTTGTTTCCATGACCATTGTCATACTCCTCCATGATCAGTGTCAGTGACTTTTACAGCATGCACACACGTCACCCTTGGAGGCTTGTTTCCATGACCATTGTCATACTCCTCCCTGATCAGTGTCAGTGACTTTTACAGCATGCACACACGTCACCCTTGGAGGCTTGTTTCCATGACCATTGTCATACTCCTCCATGATCAGTGTCAGTGACTTTTACAGCATGCACACACGTCACCCTTGGACGCTTGTTTCCATGACCATTGTCATACTCCTCCATGATCAGTGTCAGTGACTTTTACAGCATGCACACACGTCACCCTTGGAGGCTTGTTTCCATGACCATTGTCATACTCCTCCCTGATAAGTGTCAGTGACTTTTACAGCATGCACACACGTCACCCTTGGAGGCTTGTTTCCATGACCATTGTCATACTCCTCCCTGATCAGTGTCAGTGACTTTTACAGCATGCACACACGTCACCCTTGGAGGCTTGTTTCCATGACCATTGTCATACTCCTCCATGATCAGTGTCAGTGACTTTTACAGCATGCACACACGTCACCCTTGGACGCTTGTTTCCATGACCATTGTCATACTCCTCCATGATCAGTGTCAGTGACTTTTACAGCATGCACACACGTCACCCTTGGAGGCTTGTTTCCATGACCATTGTCATACTCCTCCCTGATCAGTGTCAGTGACTTTTACAGCATGCACACACGTCACCGTTGGACGCTTGTTTCCATGACCATTGTCATACTCCTCCCTGATCAGTGTCAGTGACTTTTACAGCATGCACACACGTCACCCTTGGACGCTTGTTTCCATGACCATTGTAATACTCCTCCCTGATCAGTGTCAGTGACTTTTACAGCATGCACACACGTCACCCTTGGATGCTTGTTTCCATGACCATTGTCATACTCCTCCCTGATCAGTGTCAGTGACTTTTACAGCATGCACACACGTCACCCTTGGACGCTTGTTTCCATGACCATTGTCATACTCCTCCCTGATCAGTGTCAGTGACTTTTACAGCATGCACACACGTCACCCTTGGAGGCTTGTTTCCATGACCATTGTCATACTCCTCCATGATCAGTGTCAGTGACTTTTACAGCATGCACACACGTCACCCTTGGACGCTTGTTTCCATGACCATTGTCATACTCCTCCATGATCAGTGTCAGTGACTTTTACAGCATGCACACACGTCACCCTTGGAGGCTTGTTTCCATGACCATTGTCATAATCCTCCATGATCAGTGTCAGTGACTTTTACAGCATGCACACACGTCACCCTTGGACGCTTGTTTCCATGACCATTGTCATACTCCTCCCTGATCAGTGTCAGTGACTTTTACAGCATGCACACACGTCACCCTTGGAGGCTTGTTTCCATGACCATTGTCATACTCCTCCATGATCAGTGTCAGTGACTTTTACAGCATGCACACACGTCACCCTTGGACGCTTGTTTCCATGACCATTGTCATACTCCTCCATGATCAGTGTCAGTGACTTTTACAGCATGCACACACGTCACCCTTGGAGGCTTGTTTCCATGACCATTGTCATACTCCTCCCTGATCAGTGTCAGTGACTTTTACAGCATGCACACACGTCACCCTTGGACGCTTGTTTCCATGACCATTGTCATACTCCTCCATGATCAGTGTCAGTGACTTTTACAGCATGCACACACGTCACCCTTGGACGCTTGTTTCCATGACCATTGTAATACTCCTCCCTGATCAGTGTCAGTGACTTTTACAGCATGCACACACGTCACCCTTGGATGCTTGTTTCCATGACCATTGTCATACTCCTCCCTGATCAGTGTCAGTGACTTTTACAGCATGCACACACGTCACCCTTGGACGCTTGTTTCCATGACCATTGTCATACTCCTCCCTGATCAGTGTCAGTGACTTTTACAGCATGCACACACGTCACCCTTGGAGGCTTGTTTCCATGACCATTGTCATACTCCTCCATGATCAGTGTCAGTGACTTTTACAGCATGCACACACGTCACCCTTGGACGCTTGTTTCCATGACCATTGTCATACTCCTCCATGATCAGTGTCAGTGACTTTTACAGCATGCACACACGTCACCCTTGGACGCTTGTTTCCATGACCATTGTCATACTCCTCCATGATCAGTGTCAGTGACTTTTACAGCATGCACACACGTCACCCTTGGACGCTTGATTCCATGACCATTGTCATACTTCTCCCTGATCAGTGTCAGTGACTTTTACAGCATGCACACACGTCACCCTTGGAGGCTTGTTTCCATGACCATTGTCATACTCCTCCATGATCAGTGTCAGTGACTTTTACAGCATGCACACACGTCACCCTTGGATGCTGTTTTCCATGACCATTGTAATACTTCTCCCTGATACGTGTCAGTGATTTTTACAGCATGCACACATGTAACCCTTGGACGCTTGATTCCATGACCATTGTCATACTTCTCCCTGATCAGTGTCAGTGACTTTTACAGCATGCACACACGTCACCCTTGGACGCTTGTTTCCATGACCATTGTCATACTCCTCCATGATCAGTGTCAGTGACTTTTACAGCATGCACACACGTCACACTTGGATGCTTGTTTCCATGACCATTGTAATACTTCTCCCTGATACGTGTCAGTGATTTTTACAGCATGCACACATGTAACCCTTGCACGCTTGATTCCATGACCATTGTCATACTTCTCCCTGATCAGTGTCAGTGACTTTTACAGCATGCACACACGTCACCCTTGGACGCTTGTTTCCATGACCATTGTCATACTCCTCCATGATCAGTGTCAGTGACTTTTACAGCATGCACACACGTCACCCTTGGACGTTTTTTTCGATGACAATTGTCATACTTCTCCCTGATCAGTGTCAGTGACTTTTACAGCATGCACACACGTCACCCTTGGATGCTGTTTTCCATGACCATTGTAATACTTCTCCCTGATACGTGTCAGTGATTTTTACAGCATGCACACATGTAACCCTTGGACGCTTGATTCCATGACCATTGTCATACTTCTCCCTGATCAGTGTCAGTGACTTTTACAGCATGCACACACGTCACCCTTGGACGCTTGTTTCCATGACCATTGTCATACTCCTCCATGATCAGTGTCAGTGACTTTTACAGCATGCACACACGTCACCCTTGGACGCTTGTTTCCATGACCATTGTAATACTTCTCCCTGATACGTGTCAGTGATTTTTACAGCATGCACACATGTAACCCTTGGACGCTTGATTCCATGACCATTGTCATACTTCTCCCTGATCAGTGTCAGTGACTTTTACAGCATGCACACACGTCACCCTTGGACGCTTGTTTCCATGACCATTGTAATACTTCTCCCTGATACGTGTCAGTGATTTTTACAGCATGCACACATGTAACCCTTGGACGCTTGATTCCATGACCATTGTCATACTTCTCCCTGATCAGTGTCAGTGACTTTTACAGCATGCACACACGTCACACTTGGATGCTTGTTTCCATGACCATTGTAATACTTCTCCCTGATACGTGTCAGTGATTTTTACAGCATGCACACATGTAACCCTTGGACGCTTGATTCCATGACCATTGTCATACTTCTCCCTGATCAGTGTCAGTGACTTTTACAGCATGCACACACGTCACCCTTGGACGCTTGTTTCCATGACCATTGTAATACTTCTCCCTGATACGTGTCAGTGATTTTTACAGCATGCACACATGTAACCCTTGGACGCTTGATTCCATGACCATTGTCATACTTCTCCCTGATCAGTGTCAGTGACTTTTACAGCATGCACACACGTCACCCTTGGACGCTTGTTTCCATGACCATTGTAATACTTCTCCCTGATACGTGTCAGTGATTTTTACAGCATGCACACATGTAACCCTTGGACGCTTGATTCCATGACCATTGTCATACTTCTCCCTGATCAGTGTCAGTGACTTTTACAGCATGCACACACGTCACCCTTGGACGCTTGTTTCCATGACCATTGTAATACTTCTCCCTGATACGTGTCAGTGATTTTTACAGCATGCACACATGTAACCCTTGGACGCTTGATTCCATGACCATTGTCATACTTCTCCCTGATCAGTGTCAGTGACTTTTACAGCATGCACACACGTCACCCTTGGACGCTTGTTTCCATGACCATTGTAATACTTCTCCCTGATACGTGTCAGTGATTTTTACAGCATGCACACATGTAACCCTTGGACGCTTGATTCCATGACCATTGTCATACTTCTCCCTGATCAGTGTCAGTGACTTTTACAGCATGCACACACGTCACCCTTGGACGCTTGTTTCCATGACCATTGTAATACTTCTCCCTGATACGTGTCAGTGATTTTTACAGCATGCACACATGTAACCCTTGGACGCTTGATTCCATGACCATTGTCATACTTCTCCCTGATCAGTGTCAGTGACTTTTACAGCATGCACACACGTCACCCTTGGACGCTTGTTTCCATGACCATTGTAATACTTCTCCCTGATACGTGTCAGTGATTTTTACAGCATGCACACATGTAACCCTTGGACGCTTGATTCCATGACCATTGTCATACTTCTCCCTGATCAGTGTCAGTGACTTTTACAGCATGCACACACGTCACCCTTGGACGCTTGTTTCCATGACCATTGTAATACTTCTCCCTGATACGTGTCAGTGATTTTTACAGCATGCACACATGTAACCCTTGGACGCTTGATTCCATGACCATTGTCATACTTCTCCCTGATCAGTGTCAGTGACTTTTACAGCATGCACACACGTCACCCTTGGACGCTTGTTTCCATGACCATTGTAATACTTCTCCCTGATACGTGTCAGTGATTTTTACAGCATGCACACATGAAACCCTTGGACGCTTGTTTCCATGACCATTGTCATACTTCTCCCTGATCAGTGTCAGTGACTTTTACAGCATGCACACACGTCACACTTGGATGCTTGTTTCCATGACCATTGTAATACTTCTCCCTGATACGTGTCAGTGATTTTTACAGCATGCACACATGTAACCCTTGGACGCTTGATTCCATGACCATTGTCATACTTCTCCCTGATCAGTGTCAGTGACTTTTACAGCATGCACACACGTCACCCTTGGACGCTTGTTTCCATGACCATTGTAATACTTCTCCCTGATACGTGTCAGTGATTTTTACAGCATGCACACATGTAACCCTTGGACGCTTGATTCCATGACCATTGTCATACTTCTCCCTGATCAGTGTCAGTGACTTTTACAGCATGCACACACGTCACCCTTGGACGCTTGTTTCCATGACCATTGTCATACTCCTCCATGATCAGTGTCAGTGACTTTTACAGCATGCACACACGTCACACTTGGATGCTTGTTTCCATGACCATTGTAATACTTCTCCCTGATACGTGTCAGTGATTTTTACAGCATGCACACATGTAACCCTTGGACGCTTGATTCCATGACCATTGTCATACTTCTCCCTGATCAGTGTCAGTGACTTTTACAGCATGCACACACGTCACACTTGGATGCTTGTTTCCATGACCATTGTAATACTTCTCCCTGATACGTGTCAGTGATTTTTACAGCATGCACACATGTAACCCTTGGACGCTTGATTCCATGACCATTGTCATACTTCTCCCTGATCAGTGTCAGTGACTTTTACAGCATGCACACACGTCACCCTTGGACGCTTGTTTCCATGACCATTGTAATACTTCTCCCTGATACGTGTCAGTGATTTTTACAGCATGCACACATGTAACCCTTGGACGCTTGATTCCATGACCATTGTCATACTTCTCCCTGATCAGTGTCAGTGACTTTTACAGCATGCACACACGTCACCCTTGGACGCTTGTTTCCATGACCATTGTAATACTTCTCCCTGATACGTGTCAGTGATTTTTACAGCATGCACACATGTAACCCTTGGACGCTTGATTCCATGACCATTGTCATACTTCTCCCTGATCAGTGTCAGTGACTTTTACAGCATGCACACACGTCACACTTGGATGCTTGTTTCCATGACCATTGTAATACTTCTCCCTGATACGTGTCAGTGATTTTTACAGCATGCACACATGTAACCCTTGGACGCTTGATTCCATAACCATTGTCATACTTCTCCCTGATCAGTGTCAGTGACTTTTACAGCATGCACACACGTCACCCTTGGACGCTTGTTTCCATGACCATTGTAATACTTCTCCCTGATACGTGTCAGTGATTTTTACAGCATGCACACATGTAACCCTTGGACGCTTGATTCCATGACCATTGTCATACTTCTCCCTGATCAGTGTCAGTGACTTTTACAGCATGCACACACGTCACCCTTGGACGCTTGTTTCCATGACCATTGTAATACTTCTCCCTGATACGTGTCAGTGATTTTTACAGCATGCACACATGTAACCCTTGGACGCTTGATTCCATGACCATTGTCATACTGCTCCCTGATCAGTGTCAGTGACTTTTACAGCATGCACACACGTCACCCTTGGACGCTTGTTTCCATGACCATTGTCATACTCCTCCATGATCAGTGTCAGTGACTTTTACAGCATGCACACACGTCACACTTGGATGCTTGTTTCCATGACCATTGTAATACTTCTCCCTGATACGTGTCAGTGATTTTTACAGCATGCACACATGTAACCCTTGGACGCTTGATTCCATGACCATTGTCATACTTCTCCCTGATCAGTGTCAGTGACTTTTACAGCATGCACACACGTCACCCTTGGACGCTTGTTTCCATGACCATTGTCATACTCCTCCATGATCAGTGTCAGTGACTTTTACAGCATGCACACACGTCACACTTGGATGCTTGTTTCCATGACCATTGTAATACTTCTCCCTGATACGTGTCAGTGATTTTTACAGCATGCACACATGTAACCCTTGGACGCTTGATTCCATGACCATTGTCATACTTCTCCCTGATCAGTGTCAGTGACTTTTACAGCATGCACACACGTCACACTTGGATGCTTGTTTCCATGACCATTGTAATACTTCTCCCTGATACGTGTCAGTGATTTTTACAGCATGCACACATGTAACCCTTGGACGCTTGATTCCATGACCATTGTCATACTTCTCCCTGATCAGTGTCAGTGACTTTTACAGCATGCACACACGTCACCCTTGGACGCTTGTTTCCATGACCATTGTAATACTTCTCCCTGATACGTGTCAGTGATTTTTACAGCATGCACACATGTAACCCTTGGACGCTTGATTCCATGACCATTGTCATACTTCTCCCTGATCAGTGTCAGTGACTTTTACAGCATGCACACACGTCACCCTTGGACGCTTGTTTCCATGACCATTGTAATACTTCTCCCTGATACGTGTCAGTGATTTTTACAGCATGCACACATGTAACCCTTGGACGCTTGATTCCATGACCATTGTCATACTTCTCCCTGATCAGTGTCAGTGACTTTTACAGCATGCACACACGTCACCCTTGGACGCTTGTTTCCATGACCATTGTCATACTCCTCCATGATCAGTGTCAGTGACTTTTACAGCATGCACACACGTCACACTTGGATGCTTGTTTCCATGACCATTGTAATACTTCTCCCTGATACGTGTCAGTGATTTTTACAGCATGCACACATGTAACCCTTGGACGCTTGATTCCATGACCATTGTCATACTTCTCCCTGATCAGTGTCAGTGACTTTTACAGCATGCACACACGTCACCCTTGGACGCTTGTTTCCATGACCATTGTCATACTCCTCCATGATCAGTGTCAGTGACTTTTACAGCATGCACACACGTCACACTTGGATGCTTGTTTCCATGACCATTGTAATACTTCTCCCTGATACGTGTCAGTGATTTTTACAGCATGCACACATGTAACCCTTGGACGCTTGATTCCATGACCATTGTCATACTTCTCCCTGATCAGTGTCAGTGACTTTTACAGCATGCACACACGTCACACTTGGATGCTTGTTTCCATGACCATTGTAATACTTCTCCCTGATACGTGTCAGTGATTTTTACAGCATGCACACATGTAACCCTTGGACGCTTGATTCCATGACCATTGTCATACTTCTCCCTGATCAGTGTCAGTGACTTTTACAGCATGCACACACGTCACCCTTGGACGCTTGTTTCCATGACCATTGTAATACTTCTCCCTGATACGTGTCAGTGATTTTTACAGCATGCACACATGTAACCCTTGGACGCTTGATTCCATGACCATTGTCATACTTCTCCCTGATCAGTGTCAGTGACTTTTACAGCATGCACACACGTCACCCTTGGACGCTTGTTTCCATGACCATTGTAATACTCCTCCCTGATACGTGTCAGTGATTTTTACAGCATGCACACATGTAACCCTTGGACGCTTGATTCCATGACCATTGTCATACTTCTCCCTGATCAGTGTCAGTGACTTTTACAGCATGCACACACGTCACCCTTGGACGCTTGTTTCCATGACCATTGTCATACTCCTCCATGATCAGTGTCAGTGACTTTTACAGCATGCACACACGTCACACTTGGATGCTTGTTTCCATGACCATTGTAATACTTCTCCCTGATACGTGTCAGTGATTTTTACAGCATGCACACATGTAACCCTTGGACGCTTGATTCCATGACCATTGTCATACTTCTCCCTGATCAGTGTCAGTGACTTTTACAGCATGCACACACGTCACCCTTGGACGCTTGTTTCCATGACCATTGTCATACTCCTCCATGATCAGTGTCAGTGACTTTTACAGCATGCACACACGTCACACTTGGATGCTTGTTTCCATGACCATTGTAATACTTCTCCCTGATACGTGTCAGTGATTTTTACAGCATGCACACATGTAACCCTTGGACGCTTGATTCCATGACCATTGTCATACTTCTCCCTGATCAGTGTCAGTGACTTTTACAGCATGCACACACGTCACACTTGGATGCTTGTTTCCATGACCATTGTAATACTTCTCCCTGATACGTGTCAGTGATTTTTACAGCATGCACACATGTAACCCTTGGACGCTTGATTCCATGACCATTGTCATACTTCTCCCTGATCAGTGTCAGTGACTTTTACAGCATGCACACACGTCACCCTTGGACGCTTGTTTCCATGACCATTGTCATACTCCTCCATGATCAGTGTCAGTGACTTTTACAGCATGCACACACGTCACCCTTGGATGCTTGTTTCCATGACCATTGTAATACTTCTCCCTGATACGTGTCAGTGATTTTTACAGCATGCACACATGTAACCCTTGGACGCTTGATTCCATGACCATTGTCATACTTCTCCCTGATCAGTGTCAGTGACTTTTACAGCATGCACACACGTCACCTTTGGACGCTTGTTTCCATGACCATTGTCATACTCCTCCATGATCAGTGTCAGTGACTTTTACAGCATGCACACACGTCACACTTGGATGCTTGTTTCCATGACCATTGTAATACTTCTCCATGATACGTGTCAGTGATTTTTACAGCATGCACACATGTAACCCTTGGACGCTTGATTCCATGACCATTGTCATACTTCTCCCTGATCAGTGTCAGTGACTTTTACAGCATGCACACACGTCACCCTTGGACGCTTGTTTCCATGACCATTGTCATACTCCTCCATGATCAGTGTCAGTGACTTTTACAGCATGCACACACGTCACACTTGGACGCTTGTTTCCATGACCATTGTCATACTCCTCCATGATCAGTGTCAGTGACTTTTACAGCATGCACACACGTCACACTTGGACGCTTGTTTCCATGACCATTGTCATACTCCTCCCTGATCAGTGTCAGTGACTTTTACAGCATGCACACACGTCACACTTGGACGCTTGTTTCCATGACCATTGTCATACTCCTCCCTGATCAGTGTCAGTGACTTTTACAGCATGCACACACGTCACCCTTGGACGCTTGTTTCCATGACCATTGTCATACTCCTCCATGATCAGTGTCAGTGACTTTTACAGCATGCACACACGTCACCCTTGGACGCTTGTTTCCATGACCATTGTCATACTCCTCCATGATCAGTGTCAGTGACTTTTACAGCATGCACACACGTCACACTTGGATGCTTGTTTCCATGACCATTGTAATACTTCTCCCTGATACGTGTCAGTGATTTTTACAGCATGCACACATGTAACCCTTGGACGCTTGATTCCATGACCATTGTCATACTTCTCCCTGATCAGTGTCAGTGACTTTTACAGCATGCACACACGTCACCCTTGGACGCTTGTTTCCATGACCATTGTCATACTCCTCCATGATCAGTGTCAGTGACTTTTACAGCATGCACACACGTCACCCTTGGACGCTTGTTTCCATGACCATTGTCATACTCCTCCATGATCAGTGTCAGTGACTTTTACAGCATGCACACACGTCACACTTGGACGCTTGTTTCCATGACCATTGTCATACTCCTCCCTGATCAGTGTCAGTGACTTTTACAGCATGCACACACGTCACCCTTGGACGCTTGTTTCCATGACCATTGTCATACTCCTCCCTGATCAGTGTCAGTGACTTTTACAGCATGCACACACGTCACCCTTGGACGCTTGTTTCCATGACCATTGTCATACTCCTCCATGATCAGTGTCAGTGACTTTTACAGCATGCACACACGTCACCCTTGGACGCTTGTTTCCATGACCATTGTCATACTCCTCCATGATCAGTGTCAGTGACTTTTACAGCATGCACACACGTCACCCTTGGACGCTTGTTTCCATGACCATTGTCATACTCCTCCCTGATCAGTGTCAGTGACTTTTACAGCATGCACACACGTCACACTTGGACGCTTGTTTCCATGACCATTGTCATACTCCTCCATGATCAGTGTCAGTGACTTTTACAGCATGCACACACGTCACCCTTGGACGCTTGTTTCCATGACCATTGTCATACTCCTCCCTGATCAGTGTCAGTACTTTTACAGCATGCACACACGTCACACTTGGACGCTTGTTTCCATGACCATTGTCATACTCCTCCATGATCAGTGTCAGTGACTTTTACAGCATGCACACACGTCACACTTGGACGCTTGTTTCCATGACCATTGTCATACTCCTCCCTGATCAGTGTCAGTACTTTTACAGCATGCACACACGTCACACTTGGACGCTTGTTTCCATGACCATTGTCATACTCCTCCCTGATCAGTGTCAGTACTTTTACAGCATGCACACACGTCACCCTTGGACGCTTGTTTCCATGACCATTGTCATACTCCTCCATGATCAGTGTCAGTGACTTTTACAGCATGCACACACGTCACACTTGGACGCTTGTTTCCATGACCATTGTCATACTCCTCCATGATCAGTGTCAGTGACTTTTACAGCATGCACACACGTCACACTTGGACGCTTGTTTCCATGACCATTGTCATACTCCTCCATGATCAGTGTCAGTGACTTTTACAGCATGCACACACGTCACCCTTGGACGCTTGTTTCCATGACCATTATCATACTCCTCCCTGATCAGTGTCAGTGACTTTTACAGCATGCACACACGTCACACTTGGACGCTTGTTTCCATGACCATTGTCATACTCCTCCCTGATCAGTGTCAGTACTTTTACAGCATGCACACACGTCACACTTGGACGCTTGTTTCCATGACCATTGTCATACTCCTCCCTGATCAGTGTCAGTACTTTTACAGCATGCACACACGTCACCCTTGGACGCTTGTTTCCATGACCATTGTCATACTCCTCCATGATCAGTGTCAGTGACTTTTACAGCATGCACACACGTCACCCTTGGACGCTTGTTTCCATGACCATTGTCATACTCCTCCATGATCAGTGTCAGTGACTTTTACAGCATGCACACACGTCACACTTGGACGCTTGTTTCCATGACCATTGTCATACTCCTCCCTGATCAGTGTCAGTGACTTTTACAGCATGCACACACGTCACCCTTGGACGCTTGTTTCAATGACCATTGTCATACTCCTCCCTGATCAGTGTCAGTACTTTTACAGCATGCACACACGTCACACTTGGACGCTTGTTTCCATGACCATTGTCATACTCCTCCCTGATCAGTGTCAGTACTTTTACAGCATGCACACACGTCACCCTTGGACGCTTGTTTCCATGACCATTGTCATACTCCTCCATGATCAGTGTCAGTGACTTTTACAGCATGCACACACGTCACACTTGGACGCTTGTTTCCATGACCATTGTCATACTCATCCATGATCAGTGTCAGTGACTTTTACAGCATGCACACACGTCACCCTTGGACGCTTGTTTCCATGACCATTGTCATACTTCTCCATGATCAGTGTCAGTGACTTTTACAGCATGCACACACGTCACCCTTGGACGCTTGTTTCCATGACCATTGTCATACTCCTCCATGATCAGTATCAGTGACTTTTACAGCATGCACACACGTCACCCTTGGACGCTTGTTTCCATGACCATTGTCATACTCCTCCATGATCAGTGTCAGTGACTTTTACAGCATGCACACACGTCACACTTGGACGCTTGATTCCATGACCATTGTCATACTCCTCCATGATCAGTGTCAGTGACTTTTACAGCATGCACACACGTCACCCTTGGATGCTTGTTTCCATGACCATTGTCATACTCCTCCATGATCAGTGTCAGTGACTTTTACAGCATGCACACACGTCACCCTTGGACGTTTTTTTCGATGACAATTGTCATACTTCTCCCTGATCAGTGTCAGTGACTTTTACAGCATGCACACACGTCACCCTTGGACGCTTGTTTCCATGACCATTGTCATACTCCTCCATGATCAGTGTCAGTGACTTTTACAGCATGCACACACGTCACACTTGGACGCTTGATTCCATGACCATTGTCATACTCCTCCATGATCAGTGTCAGTGACTTTTACAGCATGCACACACGTCACCCTTGGATGCTTGTTTCCATGACCATTGTCATACTCCTCCATGATCAGTGTCAGTGACTTTTACAGCATGCACACACGTCACCCTTGGACGTTTTTTTCGATGACAATTGTCATACTTCTCCCTGATCAGTGTCAGTGACTTTTACAGCATGCACACACGTCACCCTTGGACGCTTGTTTCCATGACCATTGTCATACTCCTCCATGATCAGTGTCAGTGACTTTTACAGCATGCACACACGTCACCCTTGGATGCTTGTTTCCATGACCATTGTCATACTCCTCCATGATCAGTGTCAGTGACTTTTACAGCATGCACACACGTCACCCTTGGATGCTTGTTTCCATGACCATTGTCATACTCCTCCATGATCAGTGTCAGTGACTTTTACAGCATGCACACACGTCACCCTTGGATGCTTGTTTCCATGACCATTGTCATACTCCTCCATGATCAGTGTCAGTGACTTTTACAGCATGCACACACGTCACCCTTGGATGCTTGTTTCCATGACCATTGTCATACTCCTCCATGATCAGTGTCAGTGACTTTTACAGCATGCACACACGTCACCCTTGGATGCTTGTTTCCATGACCATTGTCATACTCCTCCATGATCAGTGTCAGTGACTTTTACAGCATGCACACACGTCACCCTTGGATGCTTGTTTCCATGACCATTGTCATACTCCTCCATGATCAGTGTCAGTGACTTTTACAGCATGCACACACGTCACCCTTGGATGCTTGTTTCCATGACCATTGTCATACTCCTCCATGATCAGTGTCAGTGACTTTTACAGCATGCACACACGTCACCCTTGGATGCTTGTTTCCATGACCATTGTCATACTCCTCCATGATCAGTGTCAGTGACTTTTACAGCATGCACACACGTCACCCTTGGATGCTTGTTTCCATGACCATTGTCATACTCCTCCATGATCAGTGTCAGTGACTTTTACAGCATGCACACACGTCACCCTTGGATGCTTGTTTCCATGACCATTGTCATACTCCTCCATGATCAGTGTCAGTGACTTTTACAGCATGCACACACGTCAGCCTTGGACGTTTTTTTCGATGACAATTGTCATACTTCTCCCTGATCAGTGTCAGTGACTTTTACAGCATGCACACACGTCACCCTTGGACGCTTGTTTCCATGACCATTGTCATACTCCTCCATGATCAGTGTCAGTGACTTTTACAGCATGCACACACGTCACCCTTGGATGCTTGTTTCCATGACCATTGTCATACTCCTCCATGATCAGTGTCAGTGACTTTTACAGCATGCACACACGTCACCCTTGGATGCTTGTTTCCATGACCATTGTCATACTCCTCCATGATCAGTGTCAGTGACTTTTACAGCATGCACACACGTCACCCTTGGATGCTTGTTTCCATGACCATTGTCATACTCCTCCATGATCAGTGTCAGTGACTTTTACAGCATGCACACACGTCACCCTTGGATGCTTGTTTCCATGACCATTGTCATACTCCTCCATGATCAGTGTCAGTGACTTTTACAGCATGCACACACGTCACCCTTGGATGCTTGTTTCCATGACCATTGTCATACTCCTCCATGATCAGTGTCAGTGACTTTTACAGCATGCACACACGTCACCCTTGGATGCTTGTTTCCATGACCATTGTCATACTCCTCCATGATCAGTGTCAGTGACTTTTACAGCATGCACACACGTCACCCTTGGATGCTTGTTTCCATGACCATTGTCATACTCCTCCATGATCAGTGTCAGTGACTTTTACAGCATGCACACACGTCACCCTTGGATGCTTGTTTCCATGACCATTGTCATACTCCTCCATGATCAGTGTCAGTGACTTTTACAGCATGCACACACGTCACCCTTCGATGCTTGTTTCCATGACCATTGTCATACTCCTCCATGATCAGTGTCAGTGACTTTTACAGCATGCACACACGTCACCCTTGGATGCTTGTTTCCATGACCATTGTCATACTCCTCCATGATCAGTGTCAGTGACTTTTACAGCATGCACACACGTCACCCTTGGATGCTTGTTTCCATGACCATTGTCATACTCCTCCATGATCAGTGTCAGTGACTTTTACAGCATGCACACACGTCACCCTTGGATGCTTGTTTCCATGACCATTGTCATACTCCTCCATGATCAGTGTCAGTGACTTTTACAGCATGCACACACGTCACCCTTGGACGTTTTTTTCGATGACAATTGTCATACTTCTCCCTGATCAGTGTCAGTGACTTTTACAGCATGCACACACGTCACCCTTGGACGCTTGTTTCCATGACCATTGTCATACTCCTCCATGATCAGTGTCAGTGACTTTTACAGCATGCACACACGTCACCCTTGGATGCTTGTTTCCATGACCATTGTCATACTCCTCCATGATCAGTGTCAGTGACTTTTACAGCATGCACACACGTCACCCTTGGATGCTTGTTTCCATGACCATTGTCATACTCCTCCATGATCAGTGTCAGTGACTTTTACAGCATGCACACACGTCACCCTTGGATGCTTGTTTCCATGACCATTGTCATACTCCTCCATGATCAGTGTCAGTGACTTTTACAGCATGCACACACGTCACCCTTCGATGCTTGTTTCCATGACCATTGTCATACTCCTCCATGATCAGTGTCAGTGACTTTTACAGCATGCACACACGTCACCCTTGGATGCTTGTTTCCATGACCATTGTCATACTCCTCCATGATCAGTGTCAGTGACTTTTACAGCATGCACACACGTCACCCTTGGATGCTTGTTTCCATGACCATTGTCATACTCCTCCATGATCAGTGTCAGTGACTTTTACAGCATGCACACACGTCACCCTTGGATGCTTGTTTCCATGACCATTGTCATACTCCTCCATGATCAGTGTCAGTGACTTTTACAGCATGCACACACGTCACCCTTGGATGCTTGTTTCCATGACCATTGTCATACTCCTCCATGATCAGTGTCAGTGACTTTTACAGCATGCACACACGTCACCCTTGGATGCTTGTTTCCATGACCATTGTCATACTCCTCCATGATCAGTGTCAGTGACTTTTACAGCATGCACACACGTCACCCTTGGACGTTTTTTTCGATGACAATTGTCATACTTCTCCCTGATCAGTGTCAGTGACTTTTACAGCATGCACACACGTCACCCTTGGACGCTTGTTTCCATGACCATTGTCATACTCCTCCATGATCAGTGTCAGTGACTTTTACAGCATGCACACACGTCACCCTTGGATGCTTGTTTCCATGACCATTGTCATACTCCTCCATGATCAGTGTCAGTGACTTTTACAGCATGCACACACGTCACCCTTGGATGCTTGTTTCCATGACCATTGTCATACTCCTCCATGATCAGTGTCAGTGACTTTTACAGCATGCACACACGTCACCCTTGGACGTTTTTTTCGATGACAATTGTCATACTTCTCCCTGATCAGTGTCAGTGACTTTTACAGCATGCACACACGTCACCCTTGGACGCTTGTTTCCATGACCATTGTCATACTCCTCCATGATCAGTGTCAGTGACTTTTACAGCATGCACACACGTCACCCTTGGATGCTTGTTTCCATGACCATTGTCATACTCCTCCATGATCAGTGTCAGTGACTTTTACAGCATGCACACACGTCACCCTTGGATGCTTGTTTCCATGACCATTGTCATACTCCTCCATGATCAGTGTCAGTGACTTTTACAGCATGCACACACGTCACCCTTGGACGTTTTTTTCGATGACAATTGTCATACTTCTCCCTGATCAGTGTCAGTGACTTTTACAGCATGCACACACGTCACCCTTGGATGCTGTTTTCCATGACCATTGTAATACTTCTCCCTGATACGTGTCAGTGATTTTTACAGCATGCACACACGTCACCCTTGGATGCTTGTTTCCATGACCATTGTCATACTCCTCCATGATCAGTGTCAGTGACTTTTACAGCATGCACACACGTCACCCTTGGATGCTTGTTTCCATGACCATTGTCATACTCCTCCATGATCAGTGTCAGTGACTTTTACAGCATGCACACACGTCACCCTTGGACGCTTGTTTCCATGACCATTGTCATACTCCTCCATGATCAGTGTCAGTGACTTTTACAGCATGCACACACGTCACCCTTGGATGCTTGTTTCCATGACCATTGTCATACTCCTCCATGATCAGTGTCAGTGACTTTTACAGCATGCACACACGTCACCCTTGGACGTTTTTTTCGATGACAATTGTCATACTTCTCCCTGATCAGTGTCAGTGACTTTTACAGCATGCACACACGTCACCCTTGGACGCTTGTTTCCATGACCATTGTCATACTCCTCCATGATCAGTGTCAGTGACTTTTACAGCATGCACACACGTCACCCTTGGATGCTTGTTTCCATGACCATTGTCATACTCCTCCATGATCAGTGTCAGTGACTTTTACAGCATGCACACACGTCACCCTTGGATGCTTGTTTCCATGACCATTGTCATACTCCTCCATGATCAGTGTCAGTGACTTTTACAGCATGCACACACGTCACCCTTGGACGTTTTTTTTGATGACAATTGTCATACTTCTCCCTGATCAGTGTCAGTGACTTTTACAGCATGCACACACGTCACCCTTGGACGCTTGTTTCCATGACCATTGTCATACTCCTCCATGATCAGTGTCAGTGACTTTTACAGCATGCACACACGTCACCCTTGGACGCTTGTTTCCATGACCATTGTCATACTCCTCCATGATCAGTGTCAGTGACTTTTACAGCATGCACACACGTCACCCTTGGACGTTTTTTTCGATGACAATTGTCATACTTCTCCCTGATCAGTGTCAGTGACTTTTACAGCATGCACACACGTCACCCTTGGACGCTTGTTTCCATGACCATTGTCATACTTCTCCATGATCAGTGTCAGTGACTTTTACAGCATGCACACACGTCACCCTTGGATGCTTGTTTCCATGACCATTGTCATACTCCTCCATGATCAGTGTCAGTGACTTTTACAGCATGCACACACGTCACCCTTGGATGCTTGTTTCCATGACCATTGTCATACTCCTCCATGATCAGTGTCAGTGACTTTTACAGCATGCACACACGTCACCCTTGGACGTTTTTTTTTGATGACAATTGTCATACTTCTCCCTGATCAGTGTCAGTGACTTTTACAGCATGCACACACGTCACCCTTGGATGCTGTTTTCCATGACCATTGTAATACTTCTCCCTGATACGTGTCAGTGATTTTTACAGCATGCACACACGTCACCCTTGGATGCTTGTTTCCATGACCATTGTCATACTCCTCCATGATCAGTGTCAGTGACTTTTACAGCATGCACACACGTCACCCTTGGATGCTTGTTTCCATGACCATTGTCATACTCCTCCATGATCAGTGTCAGTGACTGTTACAGCATGCACACACGTCACCCTTGGATGCTTGTTTCCATGACCATTGTCATACTCCTCCATGATCAGTGTCAGTGACTTTTACAGCATGCACACACGTCACCCTTGGACGTTTTTTTCGATGACAATTGTCATACTTGTCCCTGATCAGTGTCAGTGACTTTTACAGCATGCACACACGTCACCCTTGGACGCTTGTTTCCATGACCATTGTCATACTCCTCCATGATCAGTGTCAGTGACTTTTACAGCATGCACACACGTCACCCTTGGATGCTTGTTTCCATGACCATTGTCATACTCCTCCATGATCAGTGTCAGTGACTTTTACAGCATGCACACACGTCACCCTTGGATGCTTGTTTCCATGACCATTGTCATACTCCTCCATGATCAGTGTCAGTGACTTTTACAGCATGCACACACGTCACCCTTGGACGTTTTTTTCGATGACAATTGTCATACTTGTCCCTGATCAGTGTCAGTGACTTTTACAGCATGCACACACGTCACCCTTGGACGCTTGTTTCCATGACCATTGTCATACTCCTCCATGATCAGTGTCAGTGACATTTACAGCATGCACACACGTCACCCTTGGACGTTTTTTTCGATGACAATTGTCATACTTCTCCCTGATCAGTGTCAGTGACTTTTACAGCATGCACACACGTCACCCTTGGATGCTGTTTTCCATGACCATTGTAATACTTCTCCCTGATACGTGTCAGTGATTTTTACAGCATGCACACACGTCACCCTTGGATGCTTGTTTCCATGACCATTGTCATACTCCTCCATGATCAGTGTCAGTGACTTTTACAGCATGCACACACGTCACCCTTGGATGCTTGTTTCCATGACCATTGTCATACTCCTCCATGATCAGTGTCAGTGACTTTTACAGCATGCACACACGTCACCCTTGGACGTTTTTTTCGATGACAATTGTCATACTTGTCCCTGATCAGTGTCAGTGACTTTTACAGCATGCACACACGTCACCCTTGGATGCTTGTTTCCATGACCATTGTCATACTCCTCCATGATCAGTGTCAGTGACTTTTACAGCATGCACACACGTCACCCTTGGACGTTTTTTTCGATGACAATTGTCATACTTCTCCCTGATCAGTGTCAGTGACTTTTACAGCATGCACACACGTCACCCTTGGATGCTGTTTTCCATGACCATTGTAATACTTCTCCCTGATACGTGTCAGTGATTTTTACAGCATGCACACACGTCACCCTTGGATGCTTGTTTCCATGACCATTGTCATACTCCTCCATGATCAGTGTCAGTGACTTTTACAGCATGCACACACGTCACCCTTGGATGCTTGTTTCCATGACCATTGTCATACTCCTCCATGATCAGTGTCAGTGACTTTTACAGCATGCACACACGTCACCCTTGGATGCTTGTTTCCATGACCATTGTCATACTCCTCCATGATCAGTGTCAGTGATTTTTACAGCATGCACACACGTCACCCTTGGACGTTTTTTTCGATGACAATTGTCATACTTGTCCCTGATCAGTGTCAGTGACTTTTACAGCATGCACACACGTCACCCTTGGACGCTTGTTTCCATGACCATTGTCATACTCCTCCATGATCAGTGTCAGTGACTTTTACAGCATGCACACACGTCACCCTTGGATGCTTGTTTCCATGACCATTGTCATACTCCTCCATGATCAGTGTCAGTGACTTTTACAGCATGCACACACGTCACCCTTGGATGCTTGTTTCCATGACCATTGTCATACTCCTCCATGATCAGTGTCAGTGACTTTTACAGCATGCACACACGTCACCCTTGGACGTTTTTTTCGATGACAATTGTCATACTTCTCCCTGATCAGTGTCAGTGACTTTTACAGCATGCACACACGTCACCCTTGGACGCTTGTTTCCATGACCATTGTCATACTCCTCCATGATCAGTGTCAGTGACTTTTACAGCATGCACACACGTCACCCTTGGATGCTTGTTTCCATGACCATTGTCATACTCCTCCATGATCAGTGTCAGTGACTTTTACAGCATGCACACACGTCACCCTTGGATGCTTGTTTCCATGACCATTGTCATACTCCTCCATGATCAGTGTCAGTGACTTTTACAGCATGCACACACGTCACCCTTGGACGCTTGTTTCCATGACCATTGTCATACTCCTCCATGATCAGTGTCAGTGACTTTTACAGCATGCACACACGTCACCCTTGGATGCTTGTTTCCATGACCATTGTCATACTCCTCCATGATCAGTGTCAGTGACTTTTACAGCATGCACACACGTCACCCTTGGATGCTTGTTTCCATGACCATTGTCATACTCCTCCATGATCAGTGTCAGTGACTTTTACAGCATGCACACACGTCACCCTTGGATGCTTGTTTCCATGACCATTGTCATACTCCTCCATGATCAGTGTCAGTGACTTTTACAGCATGCACACACGTCACCCTTGGACGTTTTTTTCGATGACAATTGTCATACTTGTCCCTGATCAGTGTCAGTGACTTTTACAGCATGCACACACGTCACCCTTGGACGCTTGTTTCCATGACCATTGTCATACTCCTCCATGATCAGTGTCAGTGACTTTTACAGCATGCACACACGTCACCCTTGGATGCTTGTTTCCATGACCATTGTCATACTCCTCCATGATCAGTGTCAGTGACTTTTACAGCATGCACACACGTCACCCTTGGACGTTTTTTTCGATGACAATTGTCATACTTCTCCCTGATCAGTGTCAGTGACTTTTACAGCATGCACACACGTCACCCTTGGACGCTTGTTTCCATGACCATTGTCATACTCCTCCATGATCAGTGTCAGTGACTTTTACAGCATGCACACACGTCACCCTTGGATGCTTGTTTCCATGACCATTGTCATACTCCTCCATGATCAGTGTCAGTGACTTTTACAGCATGCACACACGTCACCCTTGGATGCTTGTTTCCATGACCATTGTCATACTCCTCCATGATCAGTGTCAGTGACTTTATCAGCATGCACACACGTCACCCTTGGACGTTTTTTTCGATGACAATTGTCATACTTCTCCCTGATCAGTGTCAGTGACTTTTACAGCATGCACACACGTCACCCTTGGACGCTTGTTTCCATGACCATTGTCATACTCCTCCATGATCAGTGTCAGTGACTTTTACAGCATGCACACACGTCACCCTTGGATGCTTGTTTCCATGACCATTGTCATACTCCTCCATGATCAGTGTCAGTGACTTTTACAGCATGCACACACGTCACTCTTGGACGTTTTTTTCGATGACAATTGTCATACTTCTCCCTGATCAGTGTCAGTGACTTTTACAGCATGCACACACGTCACCCTTGGACGCTTGTTTCCATGACCATTGTCATACTCCTCCATGATCAGTGTCAGTGACTTTTACAGCATGCACACACGTCACCCTTGGATGCTTGTTTCCATGACCATTGTCATACTCCTCCATGATCAGTGTCAGTGACTTTTACAGCATGCACACACGTCACCCTTGGATGCTTGTTTCCATGACCATTGTCATACTGCTCCATGATCAGTGTCAGTGACTTTTACAGCATGCACACACGTCACACTTGGACGCTTGTTTCCATGACCATTGTCATACTCCTCCATGATCAGTGTCAGTGACTTTTACAGCATGCACACACGTCACCCTTGGATGCTTGTTTCCATGACCATTGTCATACTCCTCCATGATCAGTGTCAGTGACTTTTACAGCATGCACACACGTCACCCTTGGATGCTTGTTTCCATGACCATTGTCATACTCCTCCATGATCAGTGTCAGTGACTTTTACAGCATGCACACACGTCACACTTGGACGCTTGTTTCCATGACCATTGTCATACTCCTCCATGATCAGTGTCAGTGACTTTTACAGCATGCACACACGTCACACTTGGACGCTTGTTTCCATGACCATTGTCATACTCCTCCATGATCAGTGTCAGTGACTTTTACAGCATGCACACACGTCACCCTTGGATGCTTGTTTCCATGACCATTGTCATACTCCTCCATGATCAGTGTCAGTGACTTTTACAGCATGCACACACGTCACCCTTGGACGCTTGTTTCCATGACCAATGTCATACTCCTCCATGATCAGTGTCAGTGACTTTTACAGCATGCACACACGTCACCCTTGGATGCTTGTTTCCATGACCATTGTCATACTCCTCCATGATCAGTGTCAGTGACTTTTACAGCATGCACACACGTCACCCTTGGATGCTTGTTTCCATGACCATTGTCATACTCCTCCATGATCAGTGTCAGTGACTTTTACAGCATGCACACACGTCACCCTTGGACGTTTTTTTCGATGACAATTGTCATACTTCTCCCTGATCAGTGTCAGTGACTTTTACAGCATGCACACACGTCACCCTTGGACGCTTGTTTCCATGACCATTGTCATACTCCTCCATGATCAGTGTCAGTGACTTTTACAGCATGCACACACGTCACCCTTGGATGCTTGTTTCCATGACCATTGTCATACTCCTCCATGATCAGTGTCAGTGACTTTTACAGCATGCACACACGTCACCCTTGGATGCTTGTTTCCATGACCATTGTCATACTCCTCCATGATCAGTGTCAGTGACTTTTACAGCATGCACACACGTCACCCTTGGATGCTTGTTTCCATGACCATTGTCATACTCCTCCATGATCAGTGTCAGTGACTTTTACAGCATGCACACACGTCACCCTTGGACGTTTTTTTCGATGACAATTGTCATACTTGTCCCTGATCAGTGTCAGTGACTTTTACAGCATGCACACACGTCACCCTTGGACGCTTGTTTCCATGACCATTGTCATACTCCTCCATGATCAGTGTCAGTGACTTTTACAGCATGCACACACGTCACCCTTGGATGCTTGTTTCCATGACCATTGTCATACTCCTCCATGATCAGTGTCAGTGACTTTTACAGCATGCACACACGTCACCCTTGGACGTTTTTTTCGATGACAATTGTCATACTTCTCCCTGATCAGTGTCAGTGACTTTTACAGCATGCACACACGTCACCCTTGGACGCTTGTTTCCATGACCATTGTCATACTCCTCCATGATCAGTGTCAGTGACTTTTACAGCATGCACACACGTCACCCTTGGATGCTTGTTTCCATGACCATTGTCATACTCCTCCATGATCAGTGTCAGTGACTTTTACAGCATGCACACACGTCACCCTTGGATGCTTGTTTCCATGACCATTGTCATACTCCTCCATGATCAGTGTCAGTGACTTTTACAGCATGCACACACGTCACCCTTGGACGTTTTTTTCGATGACAATTGTCATACTTCTCCCTGATCAGTGTCAGTGACTTTTACAGCATGCACACACGTCACCCTTGGACGCTTGTTTCCATGACCATTGTCATACTCCTCCATGATCAGTGTCAGTGACTTTTACAGCATGCACACACGTCACCCTTGGATGCTTGTTTCCATGACCATTGTCATACTCCTCCATGATCAGTGTCAGTGACTTTTACAGCATGCACACACGTCACTCTTGGACGTTTTTTTCGATGACAATTGTCATACTTCTCCCTGATCAGTGTCAGTGACTTTTACAGCATGCACACACGTCACCCTTGGACGCTTGTTTCCATGACCATTGTCATACTCCTCCATGATCAGTGTCAGTGACTTTTACAGCATGCACACACGTCACCCTTGGATGCTTGTTTCCATGACCATTGTCATACTCCTCCATGATCAGTGTCAGTGACTTTTACAGCATGCACACACGTCACCCTTGGATGCTTGTTTCCATGACCATTGTCATACTGCTCCATGATCAGTGTCAGTGACTTTTACAGCATGCACACACGTCACACTTG
This sequence comes from Euprymna scolopes, assembly GCF_053919585.1. Taxonomy (NCBI): domain Eukaryota; kingdom Metazoa; phylum Mollusca; class Cephalopoda; order Sepiida; family Sepiolidae; genus Euprymna; species Euprymna scolopes. Next base: position 37,704,090 of record NC_136492.1, read on the forward strand.
GACGCTTGTTTCCATGACCATTGTCATACTCCTCCATGATCAGTGTCAGTGACTTTTACAGCATGCACAGACGTCACCCTTGGATGCTTGTTTCCATGACCATTGTCATACTCCTCCATGATCAGTGTCAGTGACTTTTACAGCATGCACACACGTCACCCTTGGATGCTTGTTTCCATGACCATTGTCATACTCCTCCATGATCAGTGTCAGTGACTTTTACAGCATGCACACACGTCACACTTGGACGCTTGTTTCCATGACCATTGTCATACTCCTCCATGATCAGTGTCAGTGACTTTTACAGCATGCACACACGTCACACTTGGACGCTTGTTTCCATGACCATTGTCATACTCCTCCATGATCAGTGTCAGTGACTTTTACAGCATGCACACACGTCACCCTTGGATGCTTGTTTCCATGACCATTGTCATACTCCTCCATGATCAGTGTCAGTGACTTTTACAGCATGCACACACGTCACCCTTGGACGCTTGTTTCCATGACCAATGTCATACTCCTCCATGATCAGTGTCAGTGACTTTTACAGCATGCACACACGTCACCCTTGGATGCTTGTTTCCATGACCATTGTCATACTCCTCCATGATCAGTGTCAGTGACTTTTACAGCATGCACACACGTCACCCTTGGATGCTTGTTTCCATGACCATTGTCATACTCCTCCATGATCAGTGTCAGTGACTTTTACAGCATGCACACACGTCACCCTTGGACGTTTTTTTCGATGACAATTGTCATACTTCTCCCTGATCAGTGTCAGTGACTTTTACAGCATGCACACACGTCACCCTTGGACGCTTGTTTCCATGACCATTGTCATACTCCTCCATGATCAGTGTCAGTGACTTTTACAGCATGCACACACGTCACCCTTGGATGCTTGTTTCCATGACCATTGTCATACTCCTCCATGATCAGTGTCAGTGACTTTTACAGCATGCACACACGTCACACTTGGACGCTTGTTTCCATGACCATTGTCATACTCCTCCATGATCAGTGTCAGTGACTTTTACAGCATGCACACACGTCACCCTTGGATGCTTGTTTCCATGACCATTGTCATACTCCTCCATGATCAGTGTCAGTGACTTTTACAGCATGCACACACGTCACCCTTGTATGCTTGTTTCCATGACCATTGTCATACTCCTCCATGATCAGTGTCAGTGACTTTAACAGCATGCACACACGTCACACTTGGACGCTTGTTTCCATGACCATTGTCATACTCCTCCATGATCAGTGTCAGTGACTTTTACAGCATGCACACACGTCACACTTGGACGCTTGTTTCCATGACCATTGTCATACTCCTCCATGATCAGTGTCAGTGACTTTTACAGCATGCACACACGTCACGCTTGGATGCTTGTTTCCATGACCATTGTCATACTCCTCCATGATCAGTGTCAGTGACTTTTACAGCATGCACACACGTCACCCTTGGACGCTTGTTTCCATGACCAATGTCATACTCCTCCATGATCAGTGTCAGTGACTTTTACAGCATGCACACACGTCACCCTTGGATGCTTGTTTCCATGACCATTGTCATACTCCTCCATGATCAGTGTCAGTGACTTTTACAGCATGCACACACGTCACCCTTGGATGCTTGTTTCCATGACCATTGTCATACTCCTCCATGATCAGTGTCAGTGACTTTTACAGCATGCACACACGTCACCCTTGGACGTTTTTTTCGATGACAATTGTCATACTTCTCCCTGATCAGTGTCAGTGACTTTTACAGCATGCACACACGTCACCCTTGGACGCTTGTTTCCATGACCATTGTCATACTCCTCCATGATCAGTGTCAGTGACTTTTACAGCATGCACACACGTCACCCTTGGATGCTTGTTTCCATGACCATTGTCATACTCCTCCATGATCAGTGTCAGTGACTTTTACAGCATGCACACACGTCACCCTTGGATGCTTGTTTCCATGACCATTGTCATACTCCTCCATGATCAGTGTCAGTGACTTTTACAGCATGCACACACGTCACACTTGGACGCTTGTTTCCATGACCATTGTCATACTCCTCCATGATCAGTGTCAGTGACTTTTACAGCATGCACACACGTCACCCTTGGATGCTTGTTTCCATGACCATTGTAATACTTCTCCCTGATACGTGTCAGTGATTTTTACAGCATGCACACATGAAACCCTTGGACGCTTGATTCCATGACCATTGTCATACTTCTCCCTGATCAGTGTCAGTGACTTTTACAGCATGCACACACGTCACCCTTGGACGTTTGTTTCCATGACCATTGTCATACTTCTCCCTGATCAGTGTCAGTGACTTTTACAGCATGCACACACGTCACCCTTGGACGCTTGTTTCCATGACCATTGTCATACTCCTCCATGATCAGTGTCAGTGACTTTTACAGCATGCACACACGTCACCCTTGGACGCTTGTTTCCATGACCATTGTCATACTCCTCCATGATCAGTGTCAGTGACTTTTACAGCATGCACACACGTCACCCTTGGATGCTTGTTTCCATGACCATTGTAATACTTCTCCCTGATCAGTGTCAGTGACTTTTACAGCATGCACACACGTCACCCTTGGACGCTTGTTTCCATGACCATTGTCATACTCCTCCATGATCAGTGTCAGTGACTTTAACAGCATGAACACACGTCACCCTTGGACGCTTGTTTCCATGACCATTGTCATACTCCTCCATGATCAGTGTCAGTGACTTTTACAGCATGCACACACGTCACCCTTGGACGCTTGTTTCCATGACCATTGTCATACTCCTCCATGATCAGTGTCAGTGACTTTTACAGCATGCACACACGTCACCCTTGGACGTTTTTTTCCATGACAATTGTCATACTTCTCCCTGATCAGTGTCAGTGACTTTTACAGCATGCACACACGTCACCCTTGGATGCTGTTTTCCATGACCATTGTAATACTTCTCCCTGATACGTGTCAGTGATTTTTACAGCATGCACACATGTAACCCTTGGACGCTTGATTCCATGACCATTGTCATACTTCTCCCTGATCAGTGTCAGTGACTTTTACAGCATGCACACACGTCACCCTTGGATGCTTGTTTCCATGACCATTGTAATACTTCTCCCTGATACGTGTCAGTGATTTTTACAGCATGCACACATGTAACCCTTGGACGCTTGATTCCATGACAATTGTCATACTTCTCCCTGATCAGTGTCAGTGACTTTTACAGCATGCACACACGTCACCCTTGGATGCTTGTTTCCATGACCATTGTAATACTTCTCCCTGATACGTGTCAGTGACTTTTACAGCATGCACACACGTCACCCTTGGACGTTTTTTTCCATGACAATTGTCATACTTCTCCCTGATCAGTGTCAGTGACTTTTACAGCATGCACACACGTCACCCTTGGATGCTGTTTTCCATGACCATTGTAATACTTCTCCCTGATACGTGTCAGTGATTTTTACAGCATGCACACATGTAACCCTTGGACGCTTGATTCCATGACCATTGTCATACTTCTCCCTGATCAGTGTCAGTGACTTTTACAGCATGCACACACGTCACCCTTGGACGCTTGTTTCCATGACCATTGTCATACTCCTCCATGATCAGTGTCAGTGACTTTTACAGCATGCACACACGTCACCCTTGGACGCTTGTTTCCATGACCATTGTCATACTCCTCCATGATCAGTGTCAGTGACTTTTACAGCATGCACACACGTCACCCTTGGATGCTTGTTTCCATGACCATTGTAATACTTCTCCCTGATACGTGTCAGTGATTTTTACAGCATGCACACATGTAACCCTTGGACGCTTGATTCCATGACCATTGTCATACTTCTCCCTGATCAGTGTCAGTGACTTTTACAGCATGCACACATGAAACCCTTGGACGCTTGTTTCCATGACCATTGTAATACTTCTCCCTGATACGTGTCAGTGATTTTTACAGCATGCACACATGTAACCCTTGGACGCTTGATTCCATGACCATTGTCATACTTCTCCCTGATCAGTGTCAGTGACTTTTACAGCATGCACACACGTCACCCTTGGATGCTTGTTTCCATGACCATTGTAATATTTCTCCCTGATACGTGTCAGTGATTTTTACAGCATGCACACATGTAACCCTTGGACGCTTGATTCCATGACAATTGTCATACTTCTCCCTGATCAGTGTCAGTGACTTTTACAGCATGCACACACGTCACCCTTGGATGCTTGTTTCCATGACCATTGTAATACTTCTCCCTGATACGTGTCAGTGACTTTTACAGCATGCACACACGTCACCCTTGGACGTTTTTTTCCATGACAATTGTCATACTTCTCCCTGATCAGTGTCAGTGACTTTTACAGCATGCACACACGTGACCCCCGGATGCTGTTTTCCATGACCATTGTAATACTTCTCCCTGATACGTGTCAGTGATTTTTACAGCATGCACACATGTAACCCTTGGACGCTTGATTCCATGACCATTGTCATACTTCTCCCTGATCAGTGTCAGTGACTTTTACAGCATGCACACACGTCACCCTTGGACGCTTGTTTCCATGACCATTGTCATACTCCTCCATGATCAGTGTCAGTGACTTTTACAGCATGCACACACGTCACCCTTGGACGCTTGTTTCCATGACCATTGTCATACTCCTCCATGATCAGTGTCAGTGACTTTTACAGCATGCACACACGTCACCCTTGGGTGCTTGTTTCCATGACCATTGTAATACTTCTCCCTGATACGTGTCAGTGATTTTTACAGCATGCACACATTTAACCCTTGGACGCTTGATTCCATGACCATTGTCATACTTCTCCCTGATCAGTGTCAGTGACTTTTACAGCATGCACACACGTCACCCTTGGACGCTTGTTTCCATGACCATTGTCATACTCCTCCATGATCAGTGTCAGTGACTTTTACAGCATGCACACACGTCACCCTTGGACGCTTGTTTCCATGACCATTGTCATACTCCTCCCTGATCAGTGTCAGTGACTTTTACAGCATGCACACACGTCACCCTTGGATGCTTGTTTCCATGACTGTTGTAATACTTCTCCCTGATACGTGTCAGTGATTTTTACAGCATGCACACATGTAACCCTTGGACGCTTGATTCCATGACCATTGTCATACTTCTCCCTGATCAGTGTCAGTGACTTTTACAGCATGCACACACGTCACCCTTGGACGCTTGTTTCCATGACCATTGTAATACTTCTCCCTGATACGTGTCAGTGATTTTTACAGCATGCACACATGTAACCCTTGGACGCTTGATTCCATGACCATTGTCATACTTCTCCCTGATCAGTGTCAGTGACTTTTACAGCATGCACACACGTCACCCTTGGGTGCTTGTTTCCATGACCATTGTAATACTTCTCCCTGATACGTGTCAGTGATTTTTACAGCATGCACACATGTAACCCTTGGACGCTTGATTCCATGACCATTGTAATACTTCTCCCTGATCAGTGTCAGTGACTTTTACAGCATGCACACACGTCACCCTTGGACGCTTGTTTCCATGACCATTGTCATACTCCTCCATGATCAGTGTCAGTGACTTTTACAGCATGCACACACGTCACCCTTGGACGCTTGTTTCCATGACCATTGTCATACTCCTCCATGATCAGTGTCAGTGACTTTTACAGCATGCACACACGTCACCCTTGGACGCTTGTTTCCATGACCATTGTCATACTCCTCCATGATCAGTGTCAGTGACTTTTACAGCATGCACACACGTCACCCTTGGACGTTTTTTTCCATGACAATTGTCATACTTCTCCCTGATCAGTGTCAGTGACTTTTACAGCATGCACACACGTCACCCTTGGATGCTGTTTTCCATGACCATTGTAATACTTCTCCCTGATACGTGTCAGTGATTTTTACAGCATGCACACATGTAACCCTTGGACGCTTGATTCCATGACCATTGTCATACTTCTCCCTGATCAGTGTCAGTGACTTTTACAGCATGCACACACGTCACCCTTGGACGCTTGTTTCCATGACCATTGTCATACTCCTCCATGATCAGTGTCAGTGACTTTTACAGCATGCACACACGTCACCCTTGGACGTTTTTTTCCATGACAATTGTCATACTTCTCCCTGATCAGTGTCAGTGACTTTTACAGCATGCACACACGTCACCCTTGGACGCTTGTTTCCATGACCATTGTCATACTCCTCCATGATCAGTGTCAGTGATTTTTACAGCATGCACACATGTAACCCTTGGACGCTTGATTCCATGACCATTGTCATACTTCTCCCTGATCAGTGTCAGTGACTTTTACAGCATGCACACACGTCACCCTTGGATGCTTGTTTCCATGACCATTGTAATACTTCTCCCTGATACGTGTCAGTGATTTTTACAGCATGCACACATGTAACCCTTGGACGCTTGATTCCATGACCATTGTCATACTTCTCCCTGATCAGTGTCAGTGACTTTTACAGCATGCACACACGTCACCCTTGGACGCTTGTTTCCATGACCATTGTCATACTCCTCCCTGATCAGTGTCAGTGACTTTTACAGCATGCACACACGTCACCCTTGGACGCTTGTTTCCATGACCATTGTCATACTCCTCCATGATCAGTGTCAGTGACTTTTACAGCATGCACACACGTCACCCTTGGACGTTTTTTTCCATGACAATTGTCATACTTCTCCCTGATCAGTGTCAGTGACTTTTACAGCATGCACACACGTCACCCTTGGATGCTGTTTTTCATGACCATTGTAATACTTCTCCCTGATACGTGTCAGTGATTTTTACAGCATGCACACATGTAACCCTTGGACGCTTGATTCCATGACCATTGTCATACTTCTCCCTGATCAGTGTCAGTGACTTTTACAGCATGCACACACGTCACCCTTGGACGCTTGTTTCCATGACCATTGTCATACTCCTCCCTGATACGTGTCAGTGATTTTTACAGCATGCACACATGTAACCCTTGGACGCTTGATTCCATGACCATTGTCATACTTCTCCCTGATCAGTGTCAGTGACTTTTACAGCATGCACACACGTCACCCTTGGACGCTTGTTTCCATGACCATTGTCATACTCCTCCATGATCAGTGTCAGTGACTTTTACAGCATGCACACACGTCACCCTTGGATGCTTGTTTCCATGACCATTGTCATACTCCTCCATGATCAGTGTCAGTGACTTTTACAGCATGCACACACGTCACCCTTGGACGTTTTTTTCCATGACAATTGTCATACTTCTCCCTGATCAGTGTCAGTGACTTTTACAGCATGCACACACGTCACCCTTGGATGCTGTTTTCCATGACCATTGTAATACTTCTCCCTGATACGTGTCAGTGATTTTTACAGCATGCACACATGTAACCCTTGGACGCTTGATTCCATGACCATTGTCATACTTCTCCCTGATCAGTGTCAGTGACTTTTACAGCATGCACACACGTCACCCTTGGACGCTTGTTTCCATGACCATTGTCATACTCCTCCCTGATACGTGTCAGTGATTTTTACAGCATGCACACATGTAACCCTTGGACGCTTGATTCCATGACCATTGTCATACTTCTCCCTGATCAGTGTCAGTGACTTTTACAGCATGCACACACGTCACCCTTGGACGCTTGTTTCCATGACCATTGTCATACTCCTCCCTGATCAGTGTCAGTGACTTTTACAGCATGCACACACGTCACCCTTGGAGGCTTGTTTCCATGACCATTGTCATACTCCTCCCTGATCAGTGTCAGTGACTTTTACAGCATGCACACACGTCACCCTTGGAGGCTTGTTTCCATGACCATTGTAATACTTCTCCCTGATCAGTGTCAGTGACTTTTACAGCATGCACACACGTCACCCTTGGACGCTTGTTTCCATGACCATTGTCATACTCCTCCATGATCAGTGTCAGTGACTTTTACAGCATGCACACACGTCACCCTTGGACGCTTGTTTCCATGACCATTGTCATACTCCTCCATGATCAGTGTCAGTGACTTTTACAGCATGCACACACGTCACCCTTGGACGCTTGTTTCCATGACCATTGTCATACTCCTCCATGATCAGTGTCAGTGACTTTTACAGCATGCACACACGTCACCCTTGGACGTTTTTTTCCATGACCATTGTCATACTTCTCCCTGATCAGTGTCAGTGACTTTTACAGCATGCACACACGTCACCCTTGGACGCTTGTTTCCATGACCATTGTCATACTCCTCCATGATCAGTGTCAGTGACTTTTACAGCATGCACACACGTCACCCTTGGAGGCTTGTTTCCATGACCATTGTCATACTCCTCCCTGATCAGTGTCAGTGACTTTTACAGCATGCACACACGTCACCCTTGGACGCTTGTTTCCATGACCATTGTCATACTCCTCAATGATCAGTGTCAGTGACTTTTACAGCATGCACACACGTCACCCTTGGACGCTTGTTTCCATGACCATTGTCATACTCCTCCATGATCAGTGTCAGTGACTTTTACAGCATGCACACACGTCACCCTTGGACGTTTTTTTCGATGACAATTGTCATACTTCTCCCTGATCAGTGTCAGTGACTTTTACAGCATGCACACACGTCACCCTTGGACGCTTGTTTCCATGACCATTGTCATACTCCTCCATGATCAGTGTCAGTGACTTTTACAGCATGCACACACGTCACCCTTGGAGGCTTGTTTCCATGACCATTGTCATACTCCTCCCTGATCAGTGTCAGTGACTTTTACAGCATGCACACACGTCACCCTTGGACGCTTGTTTCCATGACCATTGTCATACTCCTCCATGATCAGTGTCAGTGACTTTTACAGCATGCACACACGTCACCCTTGGACGCTTGTTTCCATGACCATTGTCATACTCCTCCATGATCAGTGTCAGTGACTTTTACAGCATGCACACACGTCACCCTTGGACGTTTTTTTCCATGACAATTGTCATACTTCTCCCTGATCAGTGTCAGTGACTTTTACAGCATGCACACACGTCACCCTTGGACGCTTGTTTCCATGACCATTGTCATACTCCTCCATGATCAGTGTCAGTGACTTTTACAGCATGCACACACGTCACCCTTGGAGGCTTGTTTCCATGACCATTGTCATACTCCTCCCTGATCAGTGTCAGTGACTTTTACAGCATGCACACACGTCACCCTTGGACGCTTGTTTCCATGACCATTGTCATACTCCTCCATGATCAGTGTCAGTGACTTTTACAGCATGCACACACGTCACCCTTGGACGCTTGTTTCCATGACCATTGTCATACTCCTCCATGATCAGTGTCAGTGACTTTTACAGCATGCACACACGTCACCCTTGGACGTTTTTTTCCATGACAATTGTCATACTTCTCCCTGATCAGTGTCAGTGACTTTTACAGCATGCACACACGTCACCCTTGGATGCTGTTTTCCATGACCATTGTAATACTTCTCCCTGATACGTGTCAGTGACTTTTACAGCATGCACACATGTAACCCTTGGACGCTTGATTCCATGACCATTGTCATACTCCTCCATGATCAGTGTCAGTGACTTTTACAGCATGCACACACGTCACCCTTGGATGCTTGTTTCCATGACCATTGTAATACTTCTCCCTGATCAGTGTCAGTGACTTTTACAGCATGCACACACGTCACCCTTGGATGCTGTTTTCCATGACCATTGTAATACTTCTCCCTGATACGTGTCAGTGACTTTTACAGCATGCACACACGTCACCCTTGGATGCTTGTTTCCATGACCATTGTAATACTTCTCCCTGATACGTGTCAGTGATTTTTACAGCATGCACACATGTAACACTTGGACGCTTGATTCCATGACCATTGTAATACTTCTCCCTGATACGTGTCAGTGACTTTTACAGCATGCACACACGTCACCCTTGGATGCTTGTTTCCATGACCATTGTAATACTTCTCCCTGATACGTGTCAGTGATTTTTACAGCATGCACACACGTCACCCTTGGACGCTTGTTTCCATGACCATTGTCATACTCCTCCATGATCAGTGTCAGTGACTTTTACAGCATGCACACACGTCACCCTTGGACGTTTTTTTCGATGACAATTGTCATACTTCTCCCTGATCAGTGTCAGTGACTTTTACAGCATGCACACACGTCACCCTTGGACGCTTGTTTCCATGACCATTGTCATACTCCTCCATGATCAGTGTCAGTGACTTTTACAGCATGCACACACGTCACCCTTGGACGTTTTTTTCCATGACAATTGTCATACTTCTCCCTGATCAGTGTCAGTGACTTTTACAGCATGCACACACGTCACCCTTGGATGCTTGTTTCCATGACCATTGTCATACTCCTCCATGATCAGTGTCAGTGACTTTTACAGCATGCACACACGTCACCCTTGGACGCTTGTTTCCATGACCATTGTCATACTCCTCCATGATCAGTGTCAGTGACTTTTACAGCATGCACACACGTCACCCTTGGACGCTTGTTTCCATGACCATTGTCATACTCCTCCATGATCAGTGTCAGTGACTTTTACAGCATGCACACACGTCACCCTTGGACGCTTGTTTCCATGACCATTGTCATACTCCTCCATGATCAGTGTCAGTGACTTTTACAGCATGCACACACGTCACCCTTGGATGCTTGTTTCCATGACCATTGTAATACTTCTCCCTGATACGTGTCAGTGATTTTTACAGCATGCACACATGTAACCCTTGGACGCTTGATTCCATGACCATTGTCATACTTCTCCCTGATCAGTGTCAGTGACTTTTACAGCATGCACACACGTAACCCTTGGACGCTTGTTTCCATGACCATTGTCATACTCCTCCATGATCAGTGTCAGTGACTTTTACAGCATGCACACACGTCACCCTTGGACGCTTGTTTCCATGACCATTGTCATACTCCTCCATGATCAGTGTCAGTGACTTTTACAGCATGCACACACGTCACACTTGGACGCTTGTTTCCATGACCATTGTCATACTCCTCCCTGATCAGTGTCAGTACTTTTACAGCATGCACACACGTCACCCTTGGACGCTTGTTTCCATGACCATTGTCATACTCCTCCCTGATCAGTGTCAGTACTTTTACAGCATGCACACACGTCACACTTGGACGCTTGTTTCCATGACCATTGTCATACTCCTCCCTGATCAGTGTCAGTACTTTTACAGCATGCACACACGTCACCCTTGGACGCTTGTTTCCATGACCATTGTCATACTCCTCCATGATCAGTGTCAGTGACTTTTACAGCATGCACACACGTCACACTTGGACGCTTGTTTCCATGACCATTGTCATACTCCTCCATGATCAGTGTCAGTGACTTTTACAGCATGCACACACGTCACCCTTGGACGCTTGTTTCCATGACCATTGTCATACTCCTCCATGATCAGTGTCAGTGACTTTTACAGCATGCACACACGTCACCCTTGGACGCTTGTTTCCATGACCATTGTCATACTCCTCCATGATCAGTGTCAGTGACTTTTACAGCATGCACACACGTCACCCTTTGACGCTTGTTTCCATGACCATTGTCATACTCCTCCATGATCAGTGTCAGTGACTTTTACAGCATGCACACACGTCACCCTTGGATGCTTGTTTCCATGACCATTGTAATACTTCTCCCTGATCAGTGTCAGTGATTTTTACAGCATGCACACATGTAACCCTTGGACGCTTGATTCCATGACCATTGTCATACTTCTCCCTGATCAGTGTCAGTGACTTTTACAGCATGCACACACGTCACCCTTGGACGCTTGTTTCCATGACCATTGTCATACTCCTCCATGATCAGTGTCAGTGACTTTTACAGCATGCACACACGTCACCCTTGGACGCTTGTTTCCATGACCATTGTCATACTCCTCCATGATCAGTGTCAGTTACTTTTACAGCATGCACACACGTCACCCTTGGACGTTTTTTTCCATGACAATTGTCATACTTCTCCCTGATCAGTGTCAGTGAGTTTTACAGCATGCACACACGTCACCCTTGGACGCTTGTTTCCATGACCATTGTCATACTCCTCCATGATCAGTGTCAGTGACTTTTACAGCATGCACACACGTCACCCTTGGACGTTTTTTTCCATGACAATTGTCATACTTCTCCCTGATCAGTGTCAGTGACTTTTACAGCATGCACACACGTCACCCTTGGATGCTGTTTTCCATGACCATTGTAATACTTCTCCCTGATACGTGTCAGTGATTTTTACAGCATGCACACATGTAACCCTTGGACGCTTGATTCCATGACCATTGTCATACTTCTCCCTGATCAGTGTCAGTGAGTTTTACAGCATGCACACACGTCACCCTTGGACGCTTGTTTCCATGACCATTGTCATACTCCTCCATGATCAGTGTCAGTGACTTTTACAGCATGCACACACGTCACACTTGGAGGCTTGTTTCCATGACCATTGTCATACTCCTCCATGATCAGTGTCAGTGACTTTTACAGCATGCACACACGTCACCCTTGGACGCTTGTTTCCATGACCATTGTCATACTCCTCCATGATCAGTGTCAGTGACTTTTACAGCATGCACACACGTCACCCTTGGACGTTTTTTTCCATGACAATTGTCATACTTCTCCCTGATCAGTGTCAGTGACTTTTACAGCATGCACACACGTCACCCTTGGATGCTGTTTTCCGTGACCATTGTAATACTTCTCCCTGATACGTGTCAGTGATTTTTACAGCATGCACACATGTAACCCTTGGACGCTTGATTCCATGACCATTGTCATACTCCTCCATGATCAGTGTCAGTGACTTTTACAGCATGCACACACGTCACCCTTGGAGGCTTGTTTCCATGACCATTGTCATACTCCTCCATGATCAGTGTCAGTGACTTTTACAGCATGCACACACGTCACCCTTGGACGCTTGTTTCCATGACCATTGTCATACTCCTCCATGATCAGTGTCAGTGACTTTTACAGCATGCACACACGTCACCCTTGGACGTTTTTTTCCATGACAATTGTCATACTTCTCCCTGATCAGTGTCAGTGACTTTTACAGCATGCACACACGTCACCCTTGGATGCTGTTTTCCATGACCATTGTAATACTTCTCCCTGATACGTGTCAGTGATTTTTACAGCATGCACACATGTAACCCTTGGACGCTTGATTCCATGACCATTGTCATACTTCTCCCTGATCAGTGTCAGTGACTTTTACAGCATGCACACACGTCACCCTTGGACGCTTGTTTCCATGACCATTGTCATACTCCTCCATGATCAGTGTCAGTGACTTTTACAGCATGCACACACGTCACCCTTGGACGCTTGTTTCCATGACCATTGTCATACTCCTCCATGATCAGTGTCAGTGACTTTTACAGCATGCACACACGTCACCCTTGGGTGCTTGTTTCCATGACCATTGTAATACTTCTCCCTGATACGTGTCAGTGATTTTTACAGCATGCACACATGTAACCCTTGGACGCTTGATTCCATGACCATTGTCATACTTCTCCCTGATCAGTGTCAGTTACTTTTACAGCATGCACACACGTCACCCTTGGACGCTTGTTTCCATGACCATTGTCATACTCCTCCATGATCAGTGTCAGTGACTTTTACAGCATGCACACACGTCACCCTTGGATGCTTGTTTCCATGACCATTGTCATACTCCTCCATGATCAGTGTCAGTTACTTTTACAGCATGCACACACGTCACCCTTGGACGCTTGTTTCCATGACCATTGTCATACTCCTCCATGATCAGTGTCAGTGACTTTTACAGCATGCACACACGTCACCCTTGGACGCTTGTTTCCATGACCATTGTCATACTCCTCCATGATCAGTGTCAGTGACTTTTACAGCATGCACACACGTCACCCTTGGATGCTTGTTTCCATGACCATTGTAATACTCCTCCCTGATCAGTGTCAGTGACTTTTACAGCATGCACACACGTCACCCTTGGATGCTGTTTTCCATGACCATTGTAATACTTCTCCCTGATACGTGTCAGTGATTTTTACAGCATGCACACATGTAACCCTTGGACGCTTGATTCCATGACCATTGTCATACTTCTCCCTGATCAGTGTCAGTGACTTTTACAGCATGCACACACGTCACCCTTGGACGCTTGTTTCCATGACCATTGTCATACTCCTCCCTGATCAGTGTCAGTGACTTTTACAGCATGCACACACGTCACCCTTGGACGCTTGTTTCCATGACCATTGTCATACTCCTCCCTGATACGTGTCAGTGATTTTTACAGCATGCACACATGTAACCCTTGGACGCTTGATTCCATGACCATTGTCATACTTCTCCCTGATCAGTGTCAGTGACTTTTACAGCATGCACACACGTCACCCTTGGACGCTTGTTTCCATGACCATTGTAATACTCCTCCCTGATCAGTGTCAGTGACTTTTACAGCATGCACACACGTCACCCTTGGAGGCTTGTTTCCATGACCATTGTCATACTTCTCCCTGATCAGTGTCAGTGACTTTTACAGCATGCACACACGTCACCCTTGGACGCTTGTTTCCATGACCATTGTCATACTCCTCCATGATCAGTGTCAGTGACTTTTACAGCATGCACACACGTCACCCTTGGACGCTTGTTTCCATGACCATTGTCATACTCCTCCATGATCAGTGTCAGTGACTTTTACAGCATGTACACACGTCACCCTTGGACGTTTTTTTCCATGACAATTGTCATACTTCTCCCTGATCAGTGTCAGTGACTTTTACAGCATGCACACACGTCACCCTTGGAATCTGTTTTCCATGACCATTGTAATACTTCTCCCTGATACGTGTCAGTGACTTTTACAGCATGCACACACGTCACCCTTGGATGCTTGTTTCCATGACCATTGTAATACTTCTCCCTGATACGTGTCAGTGATTTTTACAGCATGCACACATGTAACCCTTGGACGCTTGATTCCATGACCATTGTCATACTTCTCCCTGATCAGTGTCAGTGACTTTTACAGCATGCACACACGTCACCCTTGGATGCTGTTTTCCATGACCATTGTAATACTTCTCCCTGATACGTGTCAGTGACTTTTACAGCATGCACACACGTCACCCTTGGATGCTTGTTTCCATGACCATTGTAATACTTCTCCCTGATACGTGTCAGTGATTTTTACAGCATGCACACATGTAACCCTTGGACGCTTGATTCCATGACCATTGTCATACTTCTCCCTGATCAGTGTCAGTGACTTTTACAGCATGCACACACGTCACCCTTGGACGCTTGTTTCCATGACCATTGTCATACTCCTCCATGATCAGTGTCAGTGACTTTTACAGCATGCACACACGTCACCCTTGGACGCTTGTTTCCATGACCATTGTCATACTCCTCCATGATCAGTGTCAGTGACTTTTACAGCATGCACACACGTCACCCTTGGACGTTTTTTTCCATGACAATTGTCATACTTCTCCCTGATCAGTGTCAGTGACTTTTACAGCATGCACACACGTCACCCTTGGAATCTGTTTTCCATGACCATTGTAATACTTCTCCCTGATACGTGTCAGTGACTTTTACAGCATGCACACACGTCACCCTTGGATGCTTGTTTCCATGACCATTGTAATACTTCTCCCTGATACGTGTCAGTGATTTTTACAGCATGCACACATGTAACCCTTGGACGCTTGATTCCATGACCATTGTCATACTTCTCCCTGATCAGTGTCAGTGACTTTTACAGCATGCACACACGTCACCCTTGGACGCTTGTTTCCATGACCATTGTCATACTCCTCCCTGATCAGTGTCAGTGACTTTTACAGCATGCACACACGTCACCCTTGGACGCTTGTTTCGATGACCATTGTCATACTTCTCCCTGATCAGTGTCAGTGACTTTTACAGCATGCACACACGTCACCCTTGGACGCTTGTTTCCATGACCATTGTCATACTCCTCCATGATCAGTGTCAGTGACTTTTACAGCATGCACACACGTCACCCTTGGACGTTTTTTTCCATGACAATTGTCATACTTCTCCCTGATCAGTGTCAGTGACTTTTACAGCATGCACACACGTCACCCTTGGACGCTTGTTTCCATGACCATTGTCATACTCCTCCATGATCAGTGTCAGTGACTTTTACAGCATGCACACACGTCACCCTTGGACGTTTTTTTCCATGACAATTGTCATACTTCTCCCTGATCAGTGTCAGTGACTTTTACAGCATGCACACACGTCACCCTTGGACGCTTGTTTCCATGACCATTGTCATACTTCTCCATGATCAGTGTCAGTGACTTTTACAGCATGCACACACGTCACCCTTGGACGCTTGTTTCCATGACCATTGTCATACTCCTCCATGATCAGTGTCAGTGACTTTTACAGCATGTACACACGTCACCCTTGGACGTTTTTTTCCATGACAATTGTCATACTTCTCCCTGATCAGTGTCAGTGACTTTTACAGCATGCACACACGTCACCCTTGGAATCTGTTTTCCATGACCATTGTAATACTTCTCCCTGATACGTGTCAGTGACTTTTACAGCATGCACACACGTCACCCTTGGATGCTTGTTTCCATGAGCATTGTAATACTTCTCCCTGATACGTGTCAGTGATTTTTACAGCATGCACACATGTAACCCTTGGACGCTTGATTCCATGACCATTGTCATACTTCTCCCTGATCAGTGTCAGTGACTTTTACAGCATGCACACACGTCACCCTTGGATGCTGTTTTCCATGACCATTGTAATACTTCTCCCTGATACGTGTCAGTGACTTTTACAGCATGCACACACGTCACCCTTGGATGCTTGTTTCCATGACCATTGTAATACTTCTCCCTGATACGTGTCAGTGATTTTTACAGCATGCACACATGTAACCCTTGGACGCTTGATTCCATGACCATTGTCATACTTCTCCCTGATCAGTGTCAGTGACTTTTACAGCATGCACACACGTCACCCTTGGACGCTTGTTTCCATGACCATTGTCATACTCCTCCATGATCAGTGTCAGTGACTTTTACAGCATGCACACACGTCACCCTTGGACGCTTGTTTCCATGACCATTGTCATACTCCTCCATGATCAGTGTCAGGGACTTTTACAGCATGCACACACGTCACCCTTGGACGTTTTTTTCCATGACAATTGTCATACTTCTCCCTGATCAGTGTCAGTGACTTTTACAGCATGCACACACGTCACCCTTGGAATCTGTTTTCCATGACCATTGTAATACTTCTCCCTGATACGTGTCAGTGACTTTTACAGCATGCACACACGTCACCCTTGGATGCTTGTTTCCATGACCATTGTAATACTTCTCCCTGATACGTGTCAGTGATTTTTACAGCATGCACACATGTAACCCTTGGACGCTTGATTCCATGACCATTGTCATACTTCTCCCTGATCAGTGTCAGTGACTTTTACAGCATGCACACACGTCACCCTTGGACGCTTGTTTCCATGACCATTGTCATACTCCTCCCTGATCAGTGTCAGTGACTTTTACAGCATGCACACACGTCACCCTTGGACGCTTGTTTCCATGACCATTGTCATACTTCTCCCTGATCAGTGTCAGTGACTTTTACAGCATGCACACACGTCACCCTTGGACGCTTGTTTCCATGACCATTGTCATACTCCTCCATGATCAGTGTCAGTGACTTTTACAGCATGCACACACGTCACCCTTGGACGTTTTTTTCCATGACAATTGTCATACTTCTCCCTGATCAGTGTCAGTGACTTTTACAGCATGCACACACGTCACCCTTGGATGCTTGTTTCCATGACCATTGTAATACTTCTCCCTGATACGTGTCAGTGATTTTTACAGCATGCACACATGTAACCCTTGGACGCTTGATTCCATGACCATTGTCATACTTCTCCCTGATCAGTGTCAGTGACTTTTACAGCATGCACACACGTCACCCTTGGACGCTTGTTTCCATGACCATTGTCATACTCCTCCATGATCAGTGTCAGTGACTTTTACAGCATGCACACACGTCACCCTTGGACGCTTGTTTCCATGACCATTGTCATACTCCTCCATGATCAGTGTCAGTGACTTTTACAGCATGCACACACGTAACCCTTGGACGTGTTTTTCCATGACAATTGTCATACTTCTCCCTGATCAGTGTCAGTGACTTTTACAGCATGCACACACGTCACCCTTGGATGCTGTTTTCCATGACCATTGTAATACTTCTCCCTGATACGTGTCAGTGATTTTTACAGCATGCACACATGTAACCCTTGGACGCTTGATTCCATGACCATTGTCATACTTCTCCCTGATCAGTGTCAGTGACTTTTACAGCATGCACACACGTCACCCTTGGATGCTTGTTTCCATGACCATTGTAATACTTCTCCCTGATACGTGTCAGTGATTTTTACAGCATGCACACATGTAACCCTTGGACGCTTGATTCCATGACCATTGTCATACTTCTCCCTGATCAGTGTCAGTGACTTTTACAGCATGCACACACGTCACCCTTGGACGCTTGTTTCCATGACCATTGTCATACTCCTCCCTTATCAGTGTCAGTGACTTTTACAGCATGCACACACGTCACCCTTGGACGCTTGTTTCCATGACCATTGTCATACTCCTCCCTGATCAGTGTCAGTGACTTTTACAGCATGCACACACGTCACCCTTGGAGGCTTGTTTCCATGACCATTGTCATACTTCTCCCTGATCAGTGTCAGTGACTTTTACAGCATGCACACACGTCACCCTTGGAGGCTTGTTTCCATGACCATTGTCATACTCCTCCCTCATCAGTGTCAGTGACTTTTACAGCATGCACACACGTCACCCTTGGAGGCTTGTTTCCATGACCATTGTCATACTTCTCCCTGATCAGTGTCAGTGACTTTTACAGCATGCACACACGTCACCCTTGGATGCTGTTTTCCATGACCATTGTAATACTTCTCCCTGATACGTGTCAGTGATTTTTACAGCATGCACACATGTAACCCTTGGACGCTTGATTCCATGACCATTGTCATACTTCTCCCTGATCAGTGTCAGTGACTTTTACAGCATGCACACACGTCACCCTTTGATGCTTGTTTCCATGACCATTGTAATACTTCTCCCTGATACGTGTCAGTGATTTTTACAGCATGCACACACGTCACCCTTGGAGGCTTGTTTCCATGACCATTGTCATACTCCTCCCTGATCAGTGTCAGTGACTTTTACAGCATGCACACACGTCACCCTTGGAGGCTTGTTTCCATGACCATTGTCATACTTCTCCCTGATCAGTGTCAGTGACTTTTACAGCATGCACACACGTCACCCTTGGATGCTGTTTTCCATGACCATTGTAATACTTCTCCCTGATACGTGTCAGTGATTTTTACAGCATGCACACATGTAACCCTTGGACGCTTGATTCCATGACCATTGCCATACTTCTCCCTGATCAGTGTCAGTGACTTTTACAGAATGCACACACGTCACCTATAGACGCTTGTTTCCATGACCATTGTCATACTCCTCCCTGATCAGTGTCAGTGACTTTTACAGCATGCACACACGTCACCCTTGGACGCTTGTTTCCATGACCATTGTCATACTTCTCCCTGATCAGTGTCAGTGACTTTTACAGCATGCACACACGTCACCCTTGGACGCTTGTTTCCATGACCATTGTCATACTCCTCCCTGATCAGTGTCAGTGACTTTTACAGCATGCACACACGTCACCCTTGGAGGCTTGTTTCCATGACCATTGTAATACTTCTCCCTGATCAGTGTCAGTGACTTTTACAGCATGCACACACGTCACCCTTGGACGCTTGTTTCCATGACCATTGTCATACTCCTCCCTGATCAGTGTCAGTGACTTTTACAGCATGCACACACGTCACCCTTGGAGGCTTGTTTCCATGACCATTGTCATACTTCTCCCTGATCAGTGTCAGTGACTTTTACAGCATGCACACACGTCACCCTTGGAGGCTTGTTTCCATGACCATTGTCATACTCCTCCCTGATCAGTGTCAGTGACTTTTACAGCATGCACACACGTCACCCTTGGAGGCTTGTTTCCATGACCATTGTCATACTCCTCCCTGATCAGTGTCAGTGACTTTTACAGCATGCACACACGTCACCCTTGGAGGCTTGTTTCCATGACCATTGTCATACTCCTCCCTGATCAGTGTCAGTGACTTTTACAGCATGCACACACGTCACCCTTGGATGCTTGTTTCCATGACCATTGTCATACTCCTCCCTGATCAGTGTCAGTGACTTTTACAGCATGCACACACGTCACCCTTGGAGGCTTGTTTCCATGACCATTGTCATACTCCTCCCTGATCAGTGTCAGTGACTTTTACAGCATGCACACACGTCACCCTTGGAGGCTTGTTTCTATGACCATTGTCATACTCCTCCCTGATCAGTGTCAGTGACTTTTACAGCATGCACACACGTCACCCTTGGAGGCTTGTTTCCATGACCATTGTCATACTCCTCCCTGATCAGTGTCAGTGACTTTTACAGCATGCACACACGTCACCCTTGGAGGCTTGTTTCCATGACCATTGTCATACTCCTCCCTGATCAGTGTCAGTGACTTTTACAGCATGCACACACGTCACCCTTGGAGGCTTGTTTCCATGACCATTGTCATACTCCTCCCTGATCAGTGTCAGTGACTTTTACAGCATGCACACACGTCACCCTTGGATGCTTGTTTCCATGACCATTGTCATACTCCTCCCTGATCAGTGTCAGTGACTTTTACAGCATGCACACACGTCACCCTTGGAGGCTTGTTTCCATGACCATTGTCATACTCCTCCCTGATCAGTGTCAGTGACTTTTACAGCATGCACACACGTCACCCTTGGAGGCTTGTTTCCATGACCATTGTCATACTCCTCCCTGATCAGTGTCAGTGACTTTTACAGCATGCACACACGTCACCCTTGGAGGCTTGTTTCCATGACCATTGTCATACTCCTCCCTGATCAGTGTCAGTGACTTTTACAGCATGCACACACGTCACCCTTGGAAGCTTGTTTCCATGACCATTGTCATACTCCTCCCTGATCAGTGTCAGTGACTTTTACAGCATGCACACACGTCACCCTTGGAGGCTTGTTTCCATGACCATTGTCATACTCCTCCCTGATCAGTGTCAGTGACTTTTACAGCATGCACACACGTCACCCTTGGAGGCTTGTTTCCATGACCATTGTCATACTCCTCCCTGATCAGTGTCAGTGACTTTTACAGCATGCACACACGTCACCCTTTGACGCTTGTTTCCATGACCATTGTCATACTTCTCCCTGATCAGTGTCAGTGACTTTTACAGCATGCACACACGTCACCCTTGGACGTTTGTTTCCATGACCATTGTCATACTTCTCCCTGATCAGTGTCAGTGACTTTTACAGCATGCACACACGTCACCCTTGGACGTTTGTTTCCATGACCATTGTCATACTTCTCCCTGATCAGTGTCAGTGACTTTTACAGCATGCACACACGTCACCCTTGGATGCTTGTTTCCATGACCATTGTCATACTCCTCCATGATCAGTGTCAGTGACTTTTACAGCATGCACACACGTCACCCTTGGACACTTGTTTCCATGACCATTGTCATACTCCTCCCTGATCAGTGTCAGTGACTTTTACAGCATGCACACACGTCACCCTTGGACGCTTGTTTCCATGACGATTGTCATACTCCCCCCTGATCAGTGTCAGTGACTTTTACAGCCTGCACACACGTCACCCTTGGACGCTTGTTTCCATGACCATTGTCATACTCCTCCCTGATCAGTGTCAGTGACTTTTACAGCATGAAAACACGTCACCCTTGGACGCTTGTTTCCATGACCATTGTCATACTCCTCCCTGATCAGTGTCAGTGACTTTTACAGCATGCACACACGTCACCCTTGGAGGCTTGTTTCCATGACCATTGTCATACTTCTCCCTGATCAGTGTCAGTGACTTTTACAGCATGCACACACGTCACCCTTGGAGGCTTGTTTCCATGACCATTGTCATACTCCTCCCTGATCAGTGTCAGTGACTTTTACAGCATGCACACACGTCACCCTTGGAGGCTTGTTTCCATGACCATTGTCATACTTCTCCCTGATCAGTGTCAGTGACTTTTACAGCATGCACACACGTCACCCTTGGATGCTGTTTTCCATGACCATTGTAATACTTCTCCCTGATACGTGTCAGTGATTTTTACAGCATGCACACATGTAACCCTTGGACGCTTGATTCCATGACCATTGTCATACTTCTCCCTGATCAGTGTCAGTGACTTTTACAGCATGCACACACGTCACCCTTTGATGCTTGTTTCCATGACCATTGTAATACTTCTCCCTGATACGTGTCAGTGATTTTTACAGCATGCACACACGTCACCCTTGGAGGCTTGTTTCCATGACCATTGTCATACTCCTCCCTGATCAGTGTCAGTGACTTTTACAGCATGCACACACGTCACCCTTGGAGGCTTGTTTCCATGACCATTGTCATACTTCTCCCTGATCAGTGTCAGTGACTTTTACAGCATGCACACACGTCACCCTTGGATGCTGTTTTCCATGACCATTGTAATACTTCTCCCTGATACGTGTCAGTGATTTTTACAGCATGCACACATGTAACCCTTGGACGCTTGATTCCATGACCATTGCCATACTTCTCCCTGATCAGTGTCAGTGACTTTTACAGAATGCACACACGTCACCCTTAGACGCTTGTTTCCATGACCATTGTCATACTCCTCCCTGATCAGTGTCAGTGACTTTTACAGCATGCACACACGTCACCCTTGGACGCTTGTTTCCATGACCATTGTCATACTTCTCCCTGATCAGTGTCAGTGACTTTTACAGCATGCACACACGTCACCCTTGGACGCTTGTTTCCATGACCATTGTCATACTCCTCCCTGATCAGTGTCAGTGACTTTTACAGCATGCACACACGTCACCCTTGGAGGCTTGTTTCCATGACCATTGTCATACTCCTCCCTGATCAGTGTCAGTGACTTTTACAGCATGCACACACGTCACCCTTGGATGCTTGTTTCCATGACCATTGTCATACTCCTCCCTGATCAGTGTCAGTGACTTTTACAGCATGCACACACGTCACCCTTGGAGGCTTGTTTCCATGACCATTGTCATACTCCTCCCTGATCAGTGTCAGTGACTTTTACAGCATGCACACACGTCACCCTTGGAGGCTTGTTTCCATGACCATTGTCATACTCCTCCCTGATCAGTGTCAGTGACTTTTACAGCATGCACACACGTCACCCTTGGAGGCTTGTTTCCATGACCATTGTCATACTCCTCCCTGATCAGTGTCAGTGACTTTTACAGCATGCACACACGTCACCCTTGGAGGCTTGTTTCCATGACCATTGTCATACTCCTCCCTGATCAGTGTCAGTGACTTTTACAGCATGCACACACGTCACCCTTGGAGGCTTGTTTCCATGACCATTGTCATACTCCTCCCTGATCAGTGTCAGTGACTTTTACAGCATGCACACACGTCACCCTTGGATGCTTGTTTCCATGACCATTGTCATACTCCTCCCTGATCAGTGTCAGTGACTTTTACAGCATGCACACACGTCACCCTTGGAGGCTTGTTTCCATGACCATTGTCATACTCCTCCCTGATCAGTGTCAGTGACTTTTACAGCATGCACACACGTCACCCTTGGATGCTTGTTTCCATGACCATTGTCATACTCCTCCCTGATCAGTGTCAGTGACTTTTACAGCATGCACACACGTCACCCTTGGAGGCTTGTTTCCATGACCATTGTCATACTCCTCCCTGATCAGTGTCAGTGACTTTTACAGCATGCACACACGTCACCCTTGGAGGCTTGTTTCCATGACCATTGTCATACTCCTCCCTGATCAGTGTCAGTGACTTTTACAGCATGCACACACGTCACCCTTGGAGGCTTGTTTCCATGACCATTGTCATACTCCTCCCTGATCAGTGTCAGTGACTTTTACAGCATGCACACACGTCACCCTTGGAGGCTTGTTTCCATGACCATTGTCATACTTTTCCCTGATCAGTGTCAGTGACTTTTACAGCATGCACACACGTCACCCTTGGAGGCTTGTTTCCATGACCATTGTCATACTCCTCCCTGATCAGTGTCAGTGACTTTTACAGCATGCACACACGTCACCCTTGGAGGCTTGTTTCCATGACCATTGTCATACTCCTCCCTGATCAGTGTCAGTGACTTTTACAGCATGCACACACGTCACCCTTGGAGGCTTGTTTCCATGACCATTGTCATACTCCTCCCTGATCAGTGTCAGTGACTTTTACAGCATGCACACACGTCACCCTTTGACGCTTGTTTCCATGACCATTGTCATACTTCTCCCTGATCAGTGTCAGTGACTTTTACAGCATGCACACACGTCACCCTTGGACGTTTGTTTCCATGACCATTGTCATACTTCTCCCTGATCAGTGTCAGTGACTTTTACAGCATGCACACACGTCACCCTTGGACGTTTGTTTCCATGACCATTGTCATACTTCTCCCTGATCAGTGTCAGTGACTTTTACAGCATGCACACACGTCACCCTTGGATGCTTGTTTCCATGACCATTGTCATACTCCTCCATGATCAGTGTCAGTGACTTTTACAGCATGCACACACGTCACCCTTGGACACTTGTTTCCATGACCATTGTCATACTCCTCCCTGATCAGTGTCAGTGACTTTTACAGCATGCACACACGTCACCCTTGGACGCTTGTTTCCATGACGATTGTCATACTCCCCCCTGATCAGTGTCAGTGACTTTTACAGCCTGCACACACGTCACCCTTGGACGCTTGTTTCCATGACCATTGTCATACTCCTCCCTGATCAGTGTCAGTGACTTTTACAGCATGAAAACACGTCACCCTTGGATGCTTGTTTCCATGACCATTGTCATACTCCTCCCTGATCAGTGTCAGTGACTTTTACAGCATGCACACACGTCACCCTTGGATGCTTGTTTCCATGACCATTGTCGTACTCCTCCCTGATCAGTGGTATTCTTTGACGGGTGCTTCTTTGCAATTGTGTGGCCTTTTCAGTCATCAGGAGCATGCACGTCCACTACTCCTGCATCATGACCATCTTCTGTTTCATCATTGGGTATCAGACTTTTCAACATGCTATCTGAAGATGTGCTGTTGGAGTCTACTTCTGACAAGAGTATAGTGTATCAAGGACGCAGGTCCTTCATGTGTCAGAGCATCCCATCCACCAAGATGGACTGTGAACTAATTATCTTGATTATCCAGCTCTGGCAAAATCTCATGGTATACTGACTCTGTGGTGCCTTCACCCACACATAGTCTCTAATTTAGTATGAACTATGCTCGAGGCCTGCTACTGGGGGTATAACATTGATTACTTTCACCCGGATCTCGTACCAATATATAGCATTGACAGGTGAGGTCAAAAATGACTCGTCGTTTTTTGAAGTCACATAACACCAATAAACCACCTCTGGTACAGAGCAGTGCATTCTAGCCGTGATCCGTTTCGCAGTGCGATGACATCACTCTGCACAGTAAGTAAGAAAACACAGTAAGTCACAAAAGTTATGAAATCTCAAGTTCACACCCCATTCATCTGCAAATGTCCTGAATTCTTTGCTGCAGAAAGCTATGTCGTTATCTGTCAGTAGTTCACAAGGTGGGCCACATTCAAAAAAGACCATTCCGAGTGGACAAATTATAGTTGCTGAGTCTTGCCATACTAATTGCCTCCACACTGAAAACCTTGACTGGCCACAATCCACAATAGTTGGGAAATGGTAAGCATCATAATGTATGATGTCCATTCCCCACCATTGGTAATTGCTGCTCACCTCCATTTGAACTGTCAATGTGACAAGGCAAACTCTTTGAGCAAGATAAGCAGTGTGTCGCACTTCTGGATGTCCACTATGATCTGGGCCGCATCTATCTCAGTGACATGCACTGTACCGATCAGTGGTTTGGATTCTGCATGCTTCTTCATGGCATTGAACCATCATTGTGGCACATGCATCAATTGATTGGCCATGTGAATTGACGCAACCGATGTCACATCTGCTGAGAGCTCATATTCCTTCACTAATTCTTTGAAGGTCTTTAATCGTCTTCTAATGAACATCTCACTGGCAGCCTTGGTATGAACTTGTGCTTTCCCACTGAGTGTCTGACATACAGTTGTGTACACACGCAAAGTCAGTCTTTATGTTCAACACCTTGGTCTGCTACTGGAGTAACAAGTTATTTCCCCTCAACACGGCATCCAATTCAGCCAGATTTATATGCTGCACAGCGTTCTCAGGTTACAGCCAACAAGCATCCTCCACCACAGTTTCATCTTTTTCCAATGCCAATCATTCTGTATTACTGTGTCCACCGTCTCACACATATGCCGGAGTAGGGAGTCTGTCATATGTCATTCCAGCCGTTTGTAATTAAACAGGCTCTTTTCTTTATTACTCCACATGCCACACGCAGCCATACAAGCTTTCCACACAAGAAAAATATGTTGTGTTATGATGTTGGGAATTTCTGGGATTGTGTTCCCTCATTTCCAGTGCAGGACACCGTACCATCCTCAAACCATTCCAGGTTCTTACATTCTAGCCCTAATCGAGCTAAATATTCCTGAACTCAAGGTGCAGGCACAACATCTTTGTCAACAAAGATATCATCAATATAAGCCGAGTCGTGCGGTCCACAGCTTCCTCCTGCACTAGCACCCTACTAACAATAGCCTTCATGAGGGAAGCAATGTTCAATATCCGGGAGCTCCATTTTTACATCTTGGTGGGGGAGTAAGCTGACACTGATGCCTCATCCCCTTGTTCATTTCCCATATCCAATGTTTCTGCATTGGTAGCAATGGGTTCCACGTCTTCAGCAATCTCTTGCTATGTGACCTTTACAGCCCCATCTGTAGCAGTTTCCTCCTGTGCCTGGCTATACCTGGTAGAAACAGCAGATTCACCATTGAATGGACTGCTGCAACACATGATGGCTTTGATTTCTGGATGACATCAGCACATTTGTTCTTGCTATTAGGTCACCCATGCTTAGGGCTTCAATTTTTAGTGCCTGCTGGAATTCGATAGAAATAGCATCAGGGAACCCCGTGACAAAAACCAGTTTGGTAAATTTTTCTAATTTGACTTCCTAGAAACCAGCCAGTCCAATCAACCATCTGATATTGTTCATGTAAACATCCACCTGCTCGCCAACCCATTTCACCATGGTTAACTTCCTATAGGCTGCCCATGAATGCCCTCTTTAATCAAGTTTCTATCCACTCGACGTTCAATTGGTCAATTTCGCTCATCTCCAAGTAGAGGAGCAATGCATCCCCTCCAGATACAATAGCAGTAGGCTTGCCACATCATCTCTTTTGAAGTCTCACTACCAACTTAACTTTTTCAGCCATGCCACTACGTCTCTCTCTTGCCAGTAAATGGCTTCACCATGTTGTTATTTAGTTATATCTTCACCATGATAACGGCCGAGATAGCTTGAAATGTTGAGGTTTTCCTTTGAACTTCTGAATATCATTAAAAAGTTTTTCTTCAGCTTGCAATGTTCTCTGTACACACAAAAATGGCAATCTTTTTTCTTTTCCCATTTCGACATTCCTAGAAAGTCTGTATTTCTTTCTTCCCACTGACATGCGAATTCACCATACGTTAAAATGACTCTGCATGAACAAAAAAACGTTTTCACCAATGAAAGAAATACCGCCTTTCTATATACCTAAATTCGACCACGTCTTAATTTGCATATGTCACATTTTTGTTTTCTATCAGTAGAGTTTCAAGTTTGAGTGTGTAGGGGACTAGAGTATAATACCCCAGCTCCCCACAAGAAAATAATGAAACGAATGGAATTGAAGGAAACAAAGACTCAATTGATGGATAATTTGGTTGTTTGGTTGTTTTGTTTTACGGCATATCAACCCTTTTCAGGTTATTTAATGCTGAATCTGGTGATTTTGGAGAACGATTTTTTAATATAGTATATTTGTTTTTTAAGTCGTATTCTATTTTACCCATAGTTGGGACCCTAACAGGTGCTACCACTCCGGGTCAGAGTGGATCTGGGAGCAATGGCAATTAAAGGGTGGCTCCACACTCCCTAAGGCCTGAAAGCTGGGGCCCTCACCATCGGATATAGTTTAAGGTCATATCCAGGACCGTAATTGATGGATAAGATAAACGTCGTTTATTTACTGTTGAAAGAATGTTTTAGTTATAACATGTGTTCATGTCCACGCATGTATAACCAATGTTCTTTGCGGGACTGGTATTGTAGAAAGAATAGGAAATGTGTGTTCATCTCAAGTTCGATCACTATCGTTTGTTCGTGCATGGGAATTGAAGTGAGTGTTGTAGTGGAAGCTGAAATGATAGTCCAGCGTGTAGATAAAGAAGAGGATATGAGAGTTGACGTAAGTTAGCAGTCAGCTACGTGAAGGTGTTCTCAGGGGCCAGTAGTAGATAGAGAAAGAGTGTAGGTACTGTCTGTTGGCTCGTGCCCCATACATAGTCACAGGGGACATGAAGCGCGCGAGCGTGCACCTCCCGAAAGGGAGGTGGCTGGTTAGCCCAACCTCTCTGGTCGAGAGCTGGTCCTAAAAGAAAGAAGTCGGTTATTGCTCTTTGTTTTATACTCGTTTCCGGAGTGTCTTTTGCGCATGTGTATATTTCTTTTGAAAGCGGAAGTGACGTCGTCCATGTGTGCGTTCGTGTGCATGTGTGTGAGTACATATGTGTGCGTTAGCGTGTGTGTATATACACGTGAATGTGAGTATATGTACGCGAACGTGAATATATGTATGTGTGTGGACGTGGGCGCATATGTTTGTGTGTGCGTATGTATATGACATAGCTTGAAATGTGAATGTGTGTTTTTGTGTGAGACTAGAAGAGGTTCGTACAAGTGTTGTTAACATTTTACACTATGCACACACCATCTTTAAACACTTGTTTCCATGAGCGTTGTCACAATGATATCTCTAACTCCATTCAATTACATTATTGACTGCATTCTTGATTATACACTTCAGGGCAATCAGCCGGATAGCCGATAAGGAAGAAGGTGAGTGTGTCAGATTATGGCCTATTCTTATGGCATCATATTGTTGGAGTCAACTAGGAATGAAATGCAGGTTGTGTTCACAGGCTGCAGGCGGCTAAGATTCTCTCCTCTTTGATTTTTACAAAGGTATGAGTACCACTATTTTTGAATAGGTCTATTTTGGAGGATATGGAGTCATTTTTGTATCCAACTGAAAAAGGTTGATCATTGAGTTGGTGCTACTAAATTTGCCTTTGCTCACTTCTATTAATGAGAACGTCAAGATCTCTATCAACCAAGAGGTATATCTACCAATCTGACAACTAGTCAATCCCTCCTCTATCAGCGTAAGACATGGCTAGATCAGTAGAAGTTGGAAATCTTTACCAATGATTGCCTACACTGCATTCTGTGTTACTTATAGACTGTGCCAATTGCCATTTACTGCAAATAAACAATTGTGCCAAAATCACTACCTCATAATCATCAATACATTTATAAGAAAATATTAAATATAAAGATAATAAAGGCAAACCTTATTTTCTTACCTGATAAAATTCCTGAGACTTTCCACACCACCAACATAACTGTCCAATTCAAAGACAATCCAAAGCTCAAGATCATCAGGAATAAAAGTGACCATTTGATTTCTTCCAGCAATACCTAAAATGGATGCATACTGAAACATGTGGTTTCCAAGACGACCCCAGAAAGGAACTGTGATGCCGACTTTGCCAACATCCTTGGCTATTTGTGAAGGACGTTGCTGTTTCAGAAGCCATGGCAAGTTGCTATAGAATTTGAAAATAAATACAAAAAAAATAACAATAGCTAATGCTGTAACAGGTTTACGTCGAATCAACATTGCTGCATCACTAAAACACCTGGCAACTGTCATCTTTGTGCAGAGATCATTATCGGCTGAAATATAAAAAATATAAAAAATTTAAGATTGGCTTTCTTATTAGGAACAAACATAATATTTAAGACAAAAACTTAAAAAATCTAAATGTATTCTACACTTTAGTGTTTATAATCTACAATCATGGAAGATCAATGAGAGAATTGATTTATAGTAAAATGTGTTTGTTTTTTCACTGTACTTTTTTTTTCAAAATAAAATATATCGATTTTGTCTTCTTAAAAGAACATTAAGTAGAAAATTCTAGAGTAGGCTCTTAAGAAACCCAATATATTAACATAGTTGGAATATAATCTAAAAGCAAATACATTTTGTGAACTCCAACAAATCCTGGCCTTTGTGAAATCTTATTTATCAATGAAAAGTGCACAAATTTAACTATGGTTCCCTGACAAACCTTAATCTTAGCCTTTGTGAACCCCTATACATCAATTAATATGATCTCTTATAAACGCTCCATGCCTCAACCTTTCCTTTGTGTGCCTAACATCAAACAGAAATTCCAAGAACAGAGTTTTTTTCCAAGAACTTTTCATCTGTGGAACATGTTACTACAGAATTGTTTCCCTACATGGTCATTTTAAAGTTATTGTTTTTAAGTTATTAAAAAATAGTTGTTAGAAACAGACCTCATAAGTTATCAAATTTTGTTCATTCTATTCAGCATTGTCAATCCTCTCATAATATTCTTCATAATTCAACAGAAAATTCATTCATTTCATTAACCCTTACACTTGGGTGGCTTTTAGCCTTGATAAGTGATGACTCATAACAAAACCTGTGCACTTTTGTGAACTACTATGCATTCATTAACATGATCTCTTGTGAACTCCCTTTGAACAAAATAAGCATGACTCTGTATTTTTTTGTACATACTTAAGCTCTTACTCTTAGTCTCTATAAGTCAAAACTATCTGAAATGTCATGTTTCCATTCTCCCTAGTAAAACCCATATCCAAAACTGAACCTGATTGTCCCAATATGTGGTTAGAAGCTAAGAAAAAACAAGTCTTACCGTGGGTGCTCAGCGAGTGAGTTCAGGCCGAGAAAAGCAAAAACAAAGATGGCGGCCAGCATTTTATTACATGCATTCTCACATAATCTTGTGTGCGCGTGAAGCTGGAAACTGACAAAACGAGCTTCATTTCTCGCTGCTGAGCGATTCTAGATCGGGCAGGAGATAGAGCGCAACGGGAGTGGAGATACTTTCTGAAATTATAATCCTTTTTTGTGTGTCTGAGGTGAACCCCCACCCATTACAGAGGTTCAAGCTATTTCAATGATGGCCAACGCTGGCTTAAGCAACATGATTAAGCCTTTTAATGGCGACGGTGATGTGGTGGCGTGGCTTAAAAAAGTGGACCTTGTGGCAAGGATTCAAAAGTTGGACGATGTGGCCGCAGTAATACCACTGTTTCTAGAAAGGGACGCACTGGCCCTCTATTTGGAGCTCAGTGAGCAAGAACAGGGTGACACGAACGCCATCCAGGGTCGACTGATCAAAGCTTTTGCAGAGGGGCCTTTCGAGGCCTTTAATAAGTTGAAGGAGAAGAGGTGGTCTGGTGAAACTGTTGATATCTACGCGAATGAAATAAGGAGATTGGTTGAGTTGTCGGGCATCAGGGGACATGCCACGAGTCACATAGTCAAAATGACATTCATTACCGGATTCCCGGAAGAGATATCGAAACGTTTGCAGCAGGTCCTGAGAGTAGAGATGCTGGATGTGAGTGAGCTGCTCAAAACTGCAAAGATCTTGGCGAGCACCCAGCCCATGAAGTCTGGAGGGACAACAGTAACGGCACAGCAGGATATGGGCAGGAATCTGCCGAACCCGAGGGTGGCATGCTTCGAATGTGGGGGACCAAACATGAGAAGAGACTGCATGAAGTTCTTGCAACAGACAGTGTGTTATAAATGCAATCGGAGAGGCCATTTAGTGGTGAAACGCATGAGTTCATGAAACTGGCAAGGGGAAGCCGACGCACCAGCGGCCGCCCCGATTCGGGAATAGTGGCGCACTCGCAGCAGATGCCCAAGCAGAAGATTGTGGTGGAAGAACGGGGAGTTATGGCCCTGATCGACACTGGCTGTACCACTACCATGGTGCACACGACCCTGGTCGGAAGATGGAAAGGGAAGGGTGGAGTAGTGGCATTCGATGGGCTGCGAGTGAAGTGTCGAGGGAGGAAGACCATCACTATTGATATTGCTGAACACCAGATGAGGGTCCATGCAATTGTCACCGATCATCACCGATATACTGCTGCCTTGGATAGATGACGTTGAGTCTGACATTTTGCCGTTGATGGCCGTTCTGCAACCAACTAAAGGAAAGTAAGACCGGTCCTGGATTTCCGAGAGCTGAACCAACATATTAAGTGCCATACGGTAGATGTGTGTAGTGAGACCATTAGAGAATGGAGGCAAATGAATGGCGCGTCTACGTTGGTAGATCTAAAATCTGCCTATTTGCAACTCCGCATCGCCAAGAAGCTCTGGAAATACCAGTTAGTCAGTTATAAAGGCAAAACCTACTGTCTTACGCGAGTGGGGTTTGGGTTGAATTCGGCACCCAAGATCATGTCAACCATCCTCAGAAAGATTCTGGAAACAATGGGAAAAGGAGATGGGGCAGTGAGTTCATACATAGACGACATTCTTGTGAATGAGATTCTGGTAACTGCCAAGGAGGTGGTGGCTCATTTGAAAAGGTTTGGGTTGGTCACCAAAGTGCCTGAAAAATTAGACGGAGGGGATGCTTTGGGGCTAAGGCTGGAACGAGGTGCGTCGGGCAGCCTAGAGTTTCGCAGGGGGAACGAGATCCCACAACTGAATCAAGAGCTCAACAGACGGGAACTTTTTTCCCTATGCAGGAAGTTGATCGGACATAACCTCGTTGCTGGATGGCTTAGACCAGCATGCAGCTACATAAAGAGGCATGTCGAAGGAAGAGGATGGAATGATAAAGTGGGAGGAAGAACTGTTGCCATGATGGAAGAGCTCTTGAAAGAAGCAGAACGGCAAGACCCAGTCCGGGGAACCTGGAACGTACTGCGAACATTGGATGGAGTCGTGTGGTGTGATGCAAGCAGCATTGCAACAGGGGTCGTTTTGGAAATTGGAGAAGTGGTTGCAGAAGATGCAGCCTGGTTAAGGAAGAAAAATTATGTCAGCCACATCAATATAGTGGAATTAGATGCGGTAATCAAAGGAGTCAATCTGGCCTTGAAATGGGGACTGCGTGACATCTGCATCAAAACAGACTCTGCCACAGTGTTTGCTTGGCTAAAGTCCTTCATTTCAAGCGAAAAAAGGATAAGAACGAAAGGGGCAGTTAGTGAAGCGCAGGCTTGGGATGCTAGCTGAGCTGATGCAGGAGTTTTGTTTGACGCTTCGCATAGACATGGTGGCTTCTAAGAAGAACCAAGCAGATGCTCTCATGAGAGTGAAGAAAAGTTGGCTTTTGCCAAAGAAAGATGTTGTTGCTGCATCGGATCTAGATGATGTTGGCGTGCGGTAGAGAGGACGTGGTACTTGGCGAAGAAAGTCGACCCGAGTGTAACCAAGGAGCAAGTGAGGAAAGTGGTTAGGACATGCGACAGATGTCAGTCGATTGATCCTGCTCCAAGCATGCATTAAGCTGGTCAATTAGGTGTGAGTGGGACCTGGGAGAGACTGGCATGCGATGTCACCCATTACAGGGGTGGACTTTACCTGACCATGATTGACTGTGGGCCCAGGCGATTTTCCCTATGGAAAAAGCTACGTGAAGGAACAGGTAATGAAATAGCGGCAATCCTCGATGAGGTGTTTTTGGAGCGAGATCCCATGGAAGAGTTGTTAACCGACAACGGGACCGCATTCAAGTCAGTAGCAGTGAATGAGGAGGTGGAATATCCAACAATTTTTCAGAGCTGCCTACAGACCCAGTGACAATGGGATTGTGGAGAGAAACCACCACACCATAAAGGCAGTTGCGGAAAGAGGAGGCACCTCATCTGAGCAAGCCGTCTACTGGTATAATATGTCACCTAGATTGGGACAAGTGCCAGAGACGGTTCTGCAACTGTCAACGTTCGCATATTCCTGGAGACATCCCAGGGTTGAGCCGGCAAGCAGAGAGGCAGAGGCCACAGGGACCATTAAATTCAGGGATGAGGTATGGGTGAAGCTACCGTGGGCGCGCTGCACCACACAATGGAGTAGAGATGCGTGACTGGGAGGAAAACTAGAAACAACATTGTGGTGGATGGAGTACCGAGGCATATTCTCGACATCAGACCAGTGGAAGGTGAAGCAATGGAGGGAAATGTGCAGCAACAGGAGGAGGACGAGACACCTCAGAGGCCAAGTAGAGAGAGGCGACTGCCACAATGGATGAGAGACTACGAAATATGATCTTGAGATTAGGGAGGCATGTGGTTAGAAGCTAAGAAAAAACAAGTCTTACCGTGGGTGCTCAGCGAGTGGGTTCAGGCCAAGAAAAGCAAAAACAAAGATGGCGGCCAGCATTATATTACGTGCGTTGTCGCATAATCTCGTGTGCGCGTGAAGCTGGAAACTACAAAACAAGCTTCATTTCTCGGTGCTGAGCGATTCCAGATCGGGCAGGAGAGTAGGCGCAACGGGAGCGGAGATACTTTCTGAAATTATAATCCTTTTTTTGTGTGTCTGAGGTGACCCCCCCCCCCATTACGGAGGTTCATTCAGTTTTGGTACAATCTAATTTCTGGTAATTATGTTGGCATTTTTTGGCATGGTTATGGAAGCAGTCAGAAAAA
The DNA here is from genome assembly GCF_053919585.1 of Euprymna scolopes. Classification (NCBI taxonomy): domain Eukaryota; kingdom Metazoa; phylum Mollusca; class Cephalopoda; order Sepiida; family Sepiolidae; genus Euprymna; species Euprymna scolopes. The sequence goes on from NC_136492.1 coordinate 37,739,153, forward strand.
GCAAATCCAAAGACTGCCAGGAGATAAATTCAAGAGATGACGTTTTAATTAAACAGGACAAAAACAATGAAAACAAAACAGTAAAACAAGAAGAAAATTTAATTTAATTAGAAATGGATAAAAAATTATTTTTCAAGAAAAGTATATAAAAGTTTTGCATTTTTTTCTCTTTAGGAAAAGATTTCAAATAAATAATCATTTTTCTATGATGGAAACAAAGGGGAAAAGATCAGTATAAATAATTTTTTTTTTCAAGAAACGTTAAGGTGTTTTAATAACTACTTTTATTTTTACAAAATATATATATATATTTTGTTTTTTGGGGGGAGAGGCCTCTGTAAAATTGCCAAGTTGTGGTATTTGAGCCATGGTTACTTGACAGCAAAAAAAGTATCAGTTCTCTTGCATTTCATATTCGTGCATTTCATATTCGTGCCTTACCATGCAAACTTATCTGTGCATTACTTGCAGTCATCATCTTGCACATATAGTAACATTTTTTTAGCTAGAATTTTTCTATTTTGACAGAAGGCAATGAATTCTTTGGGAGACTGAATGTGAGCATATAGCATAGAATGAGTTTTTTCTTGTTTGATGAATTTCACAATTTCATTGAAACTTGTCGTCTGCTGACAGCTGATTGACATCTTCAGACCCCTTACTACTGAAAGATGTTGATGTGAAGTTGCCAGAAATTCAGTCATATTCTGGATAAGTACCAAGGTTTTTTTTTTTATCCAAAGCAATGCTTCATTGTTCAAAGAGAGAAAAAAACAAAATATATTGTAACACATCAAGCATAAAATAACTTTGCATTTATAATTGTAAAGGAAGGGGAAAAAAAAAAATAAAAATAAACACCTAAAATACGCATTCATTTTTTAAAATGGCAACTTTCTCAATATAAAAAGCACATCTTTTGTCTGTATCTTATACATTGCATATTTCCAAATTTTACTATGTGCATTTACTTACATACTTACTTGCTTTATCCGGAATTTGTAGATACCAGCTATTCTCTCCCCTTAGATTTTTTTTTTTCATTTAGTGTCTTTTAATAACTCCTGATATTTTCTGAAGTAATAATCTGAAAATTTCCGTTGACCTCTTTTTTGCCCTCTATTTTTGACGCCCTTTAACGTCATCTTGTCTGGGTCATTTGGACATTTGCTTTTCTATTTTATATTTAATTCAATTATCATTCAAACTTTTTTATTCCTCTTCTTCTTCACTCACCTTTCTTAATTACACTTTGTCTCAGCAGCCGAGTTTAACGCATATCTTATTTTTCTTTTAATAATATTATTGGAATTCTTTCCCATTTCTCCTTGTACCTATTTGTGAATTATTCCACGGATTTTAGCCTTTTGGATTATTTTGGACCATCTTCCAATTACGCGATTTCCTTGGATTTTACTTGTGCAAATGGAAATTTAACTAACTTTCTTGGATTTACATTTTTGAATTTTACCGTCATTGGATAC
>NC_136492.1:37743136-37748136 GCF_053919585.1 Euprymna scolopes
TATATATACATATGCATACATATATATATACACACATATATACATATATGTATATACATATATACAAATTTGTACATATACCTACATATATATACATAGCCATCCATATATATATTTAAACATACATATATATATAAATACATAATTATATATATTCATATATATAAATACATATTTATATATATATACACATATGTACAAATACATACATGTATATACATACATATACATACAGATACATATATATGTATCTACATACACACATATCTATATACATATACATACATATATATACATATACAGATACATATATACATACATATACATATATATATATTCATGTACATATATTCATGTACATATATTCATATGCATACATATATATACATATACATATATATATACATATATATACATACATACATATATACATACATTTATATATATGTATTATGATTGCAACGTCTTGTCAGACGAGTGCCACTCCCTCAGACACTGAAAGTTCATTAGCCCGAAAAAGAAATATACTCCTGCCAGCGAATTCACATGCTCAAGCAGACATGACACTAAAGACGGTCATTGTTATACATACATATATATTCACGCACGCACACATACATACGTACACATATCACACACATATATACATGCGTACATACACAATACGCACACATACATATACATACACACCCACATGCAAACATAAACAAGACGGTCATTGGTATACATACATATAAATATATACATGTATACATACATGTCTATAAGCATACGCTCATATATACCCATATGCATACACAATGCATAATAAACAAACATACAAATGCATACCCACATGTATACATACTCATATACATACATATACATACACAAATACATAAACACATATACTTACACATACATATACGTACACATATGCACATATATATATATATACATACACTTACCTACATATACATACACATCTATATATATATGCATTCATACACACATACATGTACACATACATATACATACACACATGCATACATACAGATACATGCAATATACACACATACATGCATACAAACATATATAAATGTATATATACACACACAAACATATATACACATAGACACATATACATACATATACTCATAGATATAAATACATATAAACTCACATGTACATATATAAATATACAGACATATACATATATAAATATACATACACATATACATACATAAATAGATATAATGATGGCAGATTAATTGCTACATGCATCCAGCATTACAGGCGTACACACGTCACAGCTTTTTTATCGCCACAGGACATCTTTTTTTTTTTTTTTTTTTTAATAGACAAATGCCTGAGGGAGTATCTATACAAAGATGATGTTACAGAGTTTTAGCTTTGTACGACAGCTTAATCTCTCTCTCGGTTCAAAATGTTGATATCCAGCAACAAGCAAGGGCAAGATAGCCAGCAACAAGTCAAACTGCAGACCAGCTTAATGCGGGTACTGGTCTCCCGCTTTGTTGTTGTTGTTTTTTTTTTGTTTTTTTTTAAATAAAAAATATATATATACACATATACATACACATACACACACACATACACATACATATTAAATTCCACAGCCAAACAAAGTTGCAGCCCACAAGAGCCATGACAGTCAAACAACCGGAAGTCCAATAAATGTATACATATATATGCATATATACATGCATGCACACACGCATGCACATGTACACATATACATGCACGCACATGCACACATATGCATGCATACGCACACACACATGCACGCACACATATATATGCTTGTATATATATATGTATACGTACACATACACGCACATACACATGCACGTACACACATATATATGTATATGTAATTCCTCAATGGTCATGACGATAGTGATGATGTTACAACTCAATGAACACACGATAATAAACATAAAAACAAATCCACAGATGCAAAACGTAAAACAGGGCAGTCATGAGTCTCGATGTTTTCCTTGTTGTTGTTTTTTTTAAATTGAGAGAAGCGTTTTAAACGCTTCTCTCATATATATGTATACATACATATATACATACATTTATATATATGTATGCATACATATATACATACATATACATATATGTATACATACATAAATACATACATATACATATATGTATACATACATAAATACATACATATACATATATGTATGCATACATAAATACATACGTACATATATATATATGTATACATACATACGTATATATATATGCATACATACATACGTATATATATGCATACATACATATATATATGTATACATACATATATACTTACACATATATATGCATACATATATATATACATACATATATGTATACATACATATATGTATACTTATGTAAATACATATATATATATATGTATACATACATATATATACATATATGTATGCATATGCATACATATATATACATACATATATTCATATACATACATATATATACATACATATATTCATATACATACATATATGCATATATATACATACATATATGCATATATACATATATATACATACATATATATGTACATATATATATGCATATATATATACATACATAGATACATTTATATATACATATGCATACATATATACATTTATATATATAGGTATGCATACATATATACATACATTTATATATATGCATACATACATATACAAATATGTATACATACATAATTACATTCATATAAATACATACATATATATGCATACATATATACATAATTATACATATATATACATACATATATGTACATATATATACATACATATATGCATACATATATATATACATATATATATACATATATATACATTTATATATACATACATATATATACATATACATATATATACATATATATATACCAGGGGCAGAGATGGGACTAGTGCCACTCGTGCCCGGCACGACCAATAATTCGGTTAATGTTATTCAAAATGGATTAAAAAATCATCCATTAATTTCAAGCAAACATACTTAGTCTGATCTCAATTAAATTACATATCTATTCAAGTTTCGATAACTAAGTAGCAAAAAATTCATAAATATATCTGGGAATAATACAAGGATGCTGTTTTGAACGGGTTGTCTTTGTCCGGCCACCGCCAGATTCATTGAAAACTCCATAACAGCGGCTATGACGTTGAACGTCCGTAATTCGTGCTAAGCCAAACCTTTACTCATAATAATCATAATGTTAGAGAAATCCAGATTTTTCTGTAATCACCCGCAAAGTGAAGCCCACTTCTAGTTCCTAAAATATTTAGCACGATCGAGCCTGCTGATGTCTGTTTTAGGAAGAGGATGAGGGACCGAGAGAGAGAGGGGGGAGAGAGAGAGATCTAGACACATACATACGATTACTACTACTGTTGCAATATGTAGTAGCACGAATAGTTCTGTGTAAACATAACCACGCGTGTATATCAGATTGTAAATAAATATCAGTGATTAATAAAGAACAGGTTTTGAATAAGAGTGAATTTGTTTTTTTGAGGAATTTTTCTTTTTTCGTGAATTTTGAATCATAGAAATCTACGAAAAATACGGGTTTTAAGTCATTTATACGGGTTTTAAGTCATTTATAACCACGCGTGTATATCAGATTGTAAATAAATATCAGTGATTAATAAAGAACAGGTTTTGAATAAGAGTGAATTTGTTTTTTAGAGGAATTTTTTTTTCGTGAATTTTGAATCATAGAAATCTACGAAAAATACGGGTTTTAAGTCATTTTATATTAATACTAAGAAACCCGTCAATCCAATAAACCTTCGTAGAATTCCGTAGTGATACGTAAATACTTTGTAATTTTTTTTTCATAAAAACCCTGTATGTAACTTTTCTTGCTGCATCCATCATTTCACAGCTATTTAAACCCAATTTTATTCATCAATATTACCTTTTATTATATGGGAAAATTTAATCGGATAACTTCAACTGGTCAAGATATCATATGTTTCAAGATTCATCAGATGGAATTTACTTTTTGGAAGTTCCCTGTATTTTGCGTATAACGTCACTTGGGCTAATTTTCCTGTGTTTCACGGGTAAGCAGATTATTCTCTAAAACATTAAAAAAAAAAAAGTTTTACTGCATTTACTGTTAATGATCTGAATTTAAAATTAGATATAATGGAAATGGATATTGTGTTAGACCTGAAAAATAGATCGTTTGGCCAGAGAAATGTAGCCGAGAAGCGAGAAATTATCAAAGTTGGGCGCCCAACTCCTTTATTGGTGAATAAGGTTAGAACTCGTTCCTTCCAATCCAAATGGTTTAATGACATTGACTGGTTATGTGCGAGTAAATCTGAGGAAAAACTCTATTGTTGGCCTTGCTTGCTTTTCACGCCTAAATCAGGACAATCATGGACTGATACTGGCTATACTGATTATAGGCATATACGATCATTTTTAAGATGCACTATGGCTGAGGATCGATTTCGTCTTTAGCCCGAATTTCAATTGAGAAGGAAATGCTTAAAGACTTAGAGCAAAGAAATGAATTGCACAATAAGGTAATAGAAAAATTTGCGGCCAAACCAAGACGCCTGGAGTTTATGCTCAAATGAGATGACCTTCCCAAAAACGCGCTTGACCTGCAGACACTCCTATTCAAAGGCATTTATAGACGAACACTAGCTGTAAAATGATGCAGCAAAAAAAAAAAAAAGTTACATACAGAATCTTTATGAAAAATTATTTACGAAGGTTCCGAGGTTTGAGGGTTTTTCTTACTATTAATATAAAATGACATAGAACCCGTATTTTTTGTAGATTTCTATGATGCAAAATTCACGAATAAACCATTCCTTAATGAAAAAAAAAAGGGATTGTGAAGTGCTAATAAAAAATCAATCATTTAATTATTTTATAATTCCATGAGACAAATGACCTGGCGATTTGTGGACTTAATTGCTAACCTGGTTAGTTGTCATTGTCAT
>NC_136492.1:37760636-37772815 GCF_053919585.1 Euprymna scolopes
ACATACATATATGTATACATATATATATACATACACATACATATATATACATACACATAGATATATGTATACATATATATATATACACATATAAATGTACATATATATATACACATACACACATATATATACATATATATACACATATATATACATACACATGCATATATATATACATATATATATACACACTCATATATAACCCATATATATACACATATATATATACACATATCCATATATATAAATATATATACATATACATATATATACCCATATATATACATATATATACACATATATGTGCATATATACTTACATATATACATATATATATGATGGCAGCAAATTCGCTTTCGAACATTTGCATCCCTCGATATAGCACAAAAAACAGGTATATAGAAACACGAAAAATTTAGTGATGGACTGCGCGAATGTGGCTTTTTAGCCCTGCTAAACTCTGGCCTTCCTTAGCACACATTGTACAGACATGTGCACCACTAACAGCACGTTCTTGCTGTTCTTTTCTATGCAGGATCAAATGCCGTTTCAAACCGCCTGTCGTTTTGTACATTCGCCTGCAGTGTACACAGGTTAACTCTGGCAACTTCAAACTGCTTTGTGGCCTGCTACGCCGATGAGTAGACTGGTGACTCATCAGCTCAGCCCTGCTAAGACATATTCTTCCGCACACCTCGCACTCAAGACCAATTTGGCTCCCCCTCCCATCCACGGCTCCTTTCACTGGCGCTTTCCGGATATAGCGCTTCAGCCGCTCATACTGGGTTTGATCCACCTCAAACTTGCCCACCCCTCCCCGCAAGGTACTTCTCAACCCTCTGCGATCCAAAGCAAGACTCTCCCAGGTTCTTTCATCAATCCCACATTTTTTTAAGGTGGATCTTAAACAACCTTTAAATCTCAATTTAGGCTTTTGAGCCAGGCGTCTTCCCTCAGCGAGCTCACTATAAAGGAGTTGTTTGGGAAGTCGACTGTCTAACATCCTCACCACATGTCCACTCTATCTCAGTCTATGCTTAATAACGTGAGCCTCAATGCTTAGGCATCGAGTTCGATCAAGCACCTCCACATCGCTGACATACATCTGCCAACCCACACCAAAGATTTGCCGTAGGCACATCTAATGAAACCGCTCGAGACGTCTCAAATGCTCCCTGTATGTTGTCCAAGTTTCACAAACATAGAGAAGAGTAGAGAGAACGCATGCGGCATAAACCTTAATCTTAGTTGGTAGCAAGATCCCATGACGTCTTCACACGCCCGTCCAACTTTCTGAAGGCATCACTTGCCCTGCTGATCCGTAACGATATCTCATCATCCAGGGTACCAGACATACTCAGTGTGCTACCCAAGTATACAAAGTTAGAGACAACCGCTATCCTTGACCCACAGATATAAACTGATGGCTCATAGTATGGCATGCCCGGAGCAGGCTGATACATTAAGACAGTTTTTTTTTTCAGATTGATGGTCAGGCTCAATGCGCTGCAGGCAACCGCAAAAGCGTCCACAAGATGCTGCATATCAGTCAGCGTATGAGCCACCAGAATACAGTCATCCCCATAGAGCAAGTCACGAATCGTGTTGGTGAGTACCTTTGTACTTGCATTGAAGCGCCTAATGTTGAACAACCCCCCAGTAGTTCGGTAATGAATATAGACACCATCAGAGCACCCCCCCCCCAAATGCCATCCGAAAGACCACGGTGAAATTCAACGCAAAGAGTGTGGGTGCTGGAATGTCTCCCTGCTTAACACCATTTTCTACTGAGATAGGATCAGCCAGCTTTCCCCCAACATTGATCACAGCCTTCATATCATCGTGGAAGAGCTTTAAGATGGTTATAAACTTGTCAGGACAGCCAAGCCTTTTCAAAATCTCCCACAAAACATCCCTATTGACTGTATCCTACATGTGTATATATATATGTATATATATGTATATATATATGCATATACGTATGTATATATATGTATATATATATGTATATATATATGTATATACATATGTAGATATGTATATATATATGTATATGTGTATATATATATGTATATATGTAAGTATATATGTATATACATATATATACATATATATATATATATATATATACATATATAACTACTTAATTTACTCACATAAAATTAATATACAAAAGTATGGATTTATGTGTAGCTTTAAGTATTTACTTCAAAAGTGCTCAATACGTAGGTAGAGCTAGTTAGTAATTTATAAAATATATATGGCGATTAAGCTACACTGAATATTCCACGTTTCATCCACTCTAGGACTCCTCAGGCTTATACGCAAATTTTATGTACACATATATATATTTATATATAAACTAAAAAAAAAAAAACACTAACCTAGTTTTAAAACAGATCCTTTGTCCGATAAAATGCATGCCCATTGGCTGATAGGAAGGGCACGGTGGATACTAGAAAGCTGATTGGCTAACTTAAATCTCAATAGAAGAGGAGCATATAAAAACGATAAACAACCACAGAATTCACGCATAAGCCTGAGGAGTCCTAGAGTGGATGAAACGTGGAATATTCAGTGTAGCTTAATCGCCATATATATTTTATAAATTACTATACATATATATATACGTATATATACATGATGATTGCAACGTCTTGTTAGACGAATGCTACTCCCTCAGACATGGGTCCATGAGCCCTAACATGATATATATACACATATATATACATATACGTATATATATATATATACATATATATAGATATATACACATATATATGTTTTGAGAAAAATAGAAAAACCGAATGAAATTATTAAAATAATCAACGTTTCGTCCTTATTTCATAGGACATCTTCAGGATATTGAAGTAAAAATGTAAGAAAAGAAAAAGTCATAGATCATACGAAAAAGACTACAGACAGAAATTTGGACTCCCTATGGGTAACCCCCTTAGTGGTGTACTAGCCTGCTTATTCTTAGAATTCTTAGAAACCAACTCTTTTAAACACAGACTTCCTAACAACTCCACATATTTTAGATATATAGATGAAATTCTTATTTTTCTCCCTAAAAACACACAAATAGAACAAATTAGAAATAAATTAAATTCAGTGGAACCATCTATAAAATTTACACATGAATCCGAACAAGACAACTCCCTAGCTTTTCTAGACATACTCCTCATCAGATCAGAAACCGATCTGAGTTTCAAAGTACATAGAAAGACCACACACAAAAACGATTATATTCACTACTACTCGCACTACAATGATAAAATAAAAACTGGCATGATTATTGTTTTTTTCTTGCCTGCCTTTAGAATATGCAGCCCCCAATATCTTAATGATGAATTTCAATACATTACGAATGTTTTAAAAAAACTACAGTACCCATCCTATTTCATTTCTTATGCAAAGAAAAAAGCTACGAAAATACACTATAATATAAACAGACAGAAAAATAAAACAAATACCTCACTATTAAACAGACTTCTTTTCATTCCCACGCACACCAAAAATACAAAAATCCACGACACTCTTAATAGACTTGGTTTTCACTTGATACAAACAACTTCCTCAACAATAAAACAGACATTAAAAACTATCAAGCACTCTCCCAAAACCCTCACATCCGACGCCGGTATATATTCCATCCCATGTAACAACTGTCAACAAGCGTACATAGGTGAAACACAGCGAAAATTGAAATTAAGACTTTACGAACACAGAAGAGATATAAGGAATGGTAACGCCCTAAACGCACTCTTTTGCCATTGTGCAGGACACGATCACTCGTTAAATTTAGATCATGCGAAAATTATTAAATACGTGATAGATAGAGCTAAAAAAAAACTTTTAGAATCAGCACTAATATTAAATACTAATACTATTACGCAAAGAAAAGGCTTCTACCATTTAGTCCCTAGCATAGGGAAAATAATAATCAGAGAACAAAATATCAAAACAGATTCTGGCTAACCGTTTTTCCTTAAATATTTCAACAAAATGAATAAGTTTACAGAAGAAAAAATATATATATATATATTTACTTAACGCATTTTTAAAAGGGTATATATAGACATTGAACAACCCAACCTTCCCATACGCACACATATGTTTGTCCTTCCCGGCATGGGTAGGATTCAAAAACTGTTCTCTTTTTCGTATGATCTATGACTTTTTCTTTTCTTGCATTTTTACTTCAATATCCTGAAGATGTCCTCTGAAATAAGGACGAAACGTTGATTATTTTAATAATTTCATTCGGTTTTTCTATTTTTCTCAAAACATAACGTAAGCTGGTATTTTTATTTTTATACACACATATATACACATATACATATATATATATACATATATATACATATATATACACACATATATATACATATATATACATATATATACACACATATATACATACATATACATACATATATATACACACATATATATATACACATATGCACACATACATATATATACACATATTTATACATATATATATATACATATATATACATATATACACATATATATACATATATATATGCATATATATATGCATATATATATACATATATATACATATATATATGCATATATATATGCATATATATATGCATATATATGCATATATATACATATATATGCATATATATATGCATATATACATATATATACATACATATACATATATATACATACATATACATATATATATACATACATATACATACATACATATACATATATAGATATACATATGGATATAGATATATATATATATATATATACATATGGATATATATATATACATATATGCATATACATATACATATATATATAGATACATATGTATATACATACACATATATATATACATATTGATATACATATATACATATATATATATACATATACATATATATATAGATACATATACATATATATACATATACATATATATGCATATATATATACATGTATACATATATATACATATACATATATATGTATATATACATGTATACATATATATACATATATTCTTTCAAGCATCCTCACATATACAGCACGATCCTTAATAAAAACTCTATTAAATTATCCTTCTCAACCATGCCTAATGTAGCACAAACTATTATAAGCACTAATGATAGGAAAATAGAATCAGCGCTGAAAATAATTAATGGCAACCCTAGTCTAGCCCAACTAAACTGCAATTGTAACGACCCAAATGACTGCCCACTGGAGAATGACTGTGTACATTCAAACGTCATATATTCATGTACAGTAACGGAACTCCCACCTAATACGACAACTAATAACCTGACAGCATATACCTATAGTACCAGTTACACCAGAAAGGATCCACATAATCCAATAGGCAATAGTACACAATCTGAACAACTGACCACACAGCAGATAGGTATAAGCTCCACAGGATCTGAACATAGAAACTCCGACCACCCCCAGATAAAAGAAGTGCCTCTAGATACACTGCGCACAAGCCCTATAATGCATACATACATAGGTTTATCCTCCTTCCCGATAAAGGCCAGAATTGCGAACTATTTACAATCATTCTCAAAGGACAATCCTTAAACAAAAACTACCCTATCTAACCTAGTTAGAAATCTAAAACAAAACAAAATAGACTTACATTAAAATGGAAAATACTAAGAAAATCCAAGTCATACAGTCCAGGATCCAGGTGCTGCCTTCTATGTAACGCACAGGTGACCGAGATTATAATGACGCCGAAAAAATTAAACATCCTCAATTCTAAACAAGAGATAATGTGCAGTTGCAGGCACAAGAGAAAGTTCAGGTACGTAAATGCAATTAACCCCACTGAAAATGCACCACTGGACAGGAACTAACTTATTGAGCTTCCTCGCCATCCATAATATGCAACAATATCCATCACTAACCGTTTTCCCTAGTATTGGACTATTGGACAACACCCCAAACCAAATTTTTCTTTTTTAACCACCCATAAGCACTCGTGATATGAAAAAAAATCATCATAAAAAACTTCAACTCTTTAATATAAAATATTAACACACCCTCTGAACACACAACCATTACATAACTTTAAATAAATTACCAGCCTAGAATCGCTTGCATCTTGGCAATGCCTAATTAAGAATATATTTGCCTTAAACGTAAGCTCACAAACAACTTTGCCTAACAAACCCTATCCCCCTAAACATGTACACTAAACACCACCTGTTAAATTGCAACCAAACCACAAACTAGCACACGATGCAATGAGAATATAACCTAAACAATATAAAACCTAGGCCCAATTGAAAATATAGCTTAGAAACCACTTCCCAGGGCTAAGACTTCAAACCTAAATTTAGAATCATCTAACTACCATCCCTAAACCCCACTGGCGAGCCCGAAATTATTTAAAAATCAGCGCATTTACACTAAGCCCTCCACCCAGTAGTATTTATATTAAAACTTTTAAATGTACTGAAAATATAACCTAAGAAAAGCTACCCCGATTCAACCCAACCCATCCCCGTCACCCATACAGACATGTCCCCATGCCCATCCTACCCACTCCGACTACCAGCTAAGTGCATCCCCAACCGCTTAAAAGCAAACACGTATATTCTCCATTTTCCTTCTAGATGCTATTTCCTACTGATAATATAACTTAGATTTGAAAACAGTTGAACCAGTCCAGTTTCGGATAATTTCCATCACAAGAGTCTCCGTTGAAAAAATACAGTTTCTTTGCTGTCCAAATATGGAGAAAGAAGATTTCACCAGACCAACGCATCTACGACAGACCACCCTAAAAAAATATTTGGAGAAGTATGGAGCTTAAAGGACAGATATAAACTATGTTTCTTGTATCTCTTGGAGATTAGAACTACTACAGTAAGTAGTCATGCCGATTCGATGGACCTATCACTTGTATTCATAAACGAGAAAATATGTATTCAATTTTCTAGGCCTGGCTTGTTTATAAAAACTTAAATTTGATGGCCTTTATAATCGAACTTCAAGAAATTTAAAGTTTTAAGGTAGACTCTTGAAACTACCATTCCCAGTGAAGCAATCCTGTAATATCATTTAAACCAAACGTTCACCAAACTCTTACGCTTTCCCAGCTTACTCTAAATCTATATATATATATATATATATATATATATATATATATATATATATATATATATATATATATATATATATATATAGTAATTTATAAAATATATATGGTGATTAAGCTACACTGAATATTCCGCGTTTCATTCATCTAGGATTCTTCAGGCTTATATATATATATATATATATATATATATATATATATATATATATATATATATATATATATATATACTAGCATGGGTGCCCGGCGTTGCCCGGGTGTTTGGAGGTGTATGCTGAGCAAAAAAAAAGGGGGTAATTTTTTAAACTTTGACCCCTATTATGACCCCTGAAAATTTATTGTTTTGGGCTCAAATCAAGTTATTAAGTTAGATCCATGTCCACGGAAGCTATATCTAAAATTTAAAGTGTGTAGACCCAAAATTGTCGGAGAAGTTTGGTAGAGTTCTCAAAGCTCAAATCGTTGAACTTTGACCCCTTAATCGCCAAATTTCTGGCTAAAAACCGATCACATAGATTTTTCCAAATCTCAGTACCCTGTATATCAAATTTCGAGTCTGTAGACTAAAAATTGAGTTATTTCGTAGGGAAATGTACACAGACACACACACACACACACACTTTCACTTTTATAGATATATAGATTTAAAATTTGAGTCTGACAGAATGACAAAATTATATTGCAAACCGATATATTAAACAAACGAACTTCAAAGAGACAAATGAACACATAAGTAAAAACAATTTGTATTAGAAAACATTTATTATTCCACGTCTTTTTTTTACAGACCTGACGACTGAGGTTCGCTCTTAATAAAAATTGTTTTTTATAGTCTTAATTTTGACTTCCTTTTTCATAAAAAACTAAAAAAAAAATCAAGAAAGAAAAGAAATTTAATTTTATTTTTTCATTAATTTCTTTCTGTGCAAAGCAATTCTTTCAAACTTACTCTGTTTCCAAAATGTTTTTATTTTATTCCCCTCCCCCTTCATTCATTTTCCTCCGCATCCTGGCAAGATTACTGTACACATAGATTCGAAAAAATAGTCAAAAACAAATATATAAATAAATGTTATCAAAGGCAAGATAAGTTACTTTTCTACCTAACTGGATATCTTTTTTGTGTTTTTATTCAATGTAATATATTTATTCAGCTCGAAAAACATACAGTGTTTACCGATGTGTTGGAAAATTCAAGATGGCGTCTCACACCCTCTTTAACACCGTAAGTTTGGGAAAAGGTGTTATAAATAAAAAACTATACAAAATACTATTAAAAACCCGCCGAATATATGTCAACCTATGTCACGGTAACATATATTGAGCGAGTTTTTAACAGTATTTTAACAGGGCACATCGTAAAAACTGACCCATTAATTTTCCTGAAGTAAAAACTATATCGTTTTTAAACTTTTAAAACTGTACATTATAAAAAGAAAACTGTTCGAGTGATATTTTTTTTTTTTTTTTTACATGGGTGTCACCACTTATCAAGGCCCAGAGGCCACTCAAGGATAAGGGTTAATAGGTATACATTAGTCATTGTGATTTTAGCATAGTAAACAGTGGGAATTTTGTAACTTGGATTACTTGAAAAAGAAAACTGTTCGAATGATTGAAAATGAAAACAAAATAACAATGTAAATATATTGATAAGAAAAAAACAAAAACAAACGAAGTTTCCGTTTCAGGAACCCGAGTTTAATTTTATGTCGTAATCATTCAACTCGTTAGCGGTTTTATTCAGCGATTAGGGATAACCATACGACATATCTAATTACCAAAGCGATTTTTTTTAAATTTTTTTTTTTTTATTAAAACTAAACCTGTTTAGTTTTAATGAACCAATTTTTTTAAAGCCAACACTTTAGTTATTTTGAGAGCGTGCAACTGCACCCGAAAGGTTGATTAGGAAACTCCAAATCCTTTTATGACTCGGAAAAAAAGGGCTTTTTTATCGGCTTAAATGATAAACTAATGTTAAATATTAGTATTTGCCATCGATTCTGAAATAAAATGAAATCCTGACATTGTGATCATTTTTGCAGGTGTTATGTGCCAAATATTGAAATAAGAATGTTTAAATTCAATTATTGTAATTTAAGTCTTTAAGTTTAAAGTCGATTTTATTTGTAAAATATCTTTTTAGAAATCAATCTCAAAAACAATCTGAACAATAAATCTCTTTTGTTATGGCTAAGTTTTTGTCAAGGGTAGAAATTATAATAGACAAGTATTCATCCATGATGACATTTTACCGATTTCCTGGTTTACAGGTATTCTTGCTAAATTTCTTCGAAAGAATTGACATAAACAATACTTCAACTAAATACGTATATTTCATGCAATAATGACTTTTATTTCTTCTGACTTTTCCTAAACTAAACATAAAACATCGGTTAGGGTTAGTTTAACATTCTGTAAAAGTACCTTCCGTTTTTTTTTTGTTTGTTTTTTTTTTTTTGTACTTCTGCAGAGAAGGTAAAAAACCGATAAAAACTGGATATATTTTTCGTGTTTTTATTCAATTTAACATGTTTATTCCGCTCGAAAAGAATACAGTGTTTACCGATGTGTTGGAAAATTCAAGATGGCGTCTCACACATTCTTTAACACCGTAAGTTTGGGAAAAGGTGTTATAAATAAAAAACAATACAAAATACTATTAAAAACCCGCCGAATATATGTCAACCTATGTCACGGTAACATATATTGAGCGAGTTTTTAACAGTATTTTAACCGGTTTTTTATTTATTACACCTTTTTCCAAACTTACCGTGTTAAAGAGAGAATCGGCCGCCATCTTGAATTTTCCAATACATCGGTAAACACTGTATGCTTTTCGAGCTGAATAAACATGTTAAATTGAATAAAAACACGAAAAATTTGCCTTTGATAACATTTATTTGTTATATATTTGTTTTTTGGCAACTTATTCGAATCTATGTGTACAGTAATACAAACCCGAAATGAATTTAAAGACCACGAGTGAAATGAGAAAAAGAAGTCAGCGGGTTTGGTTGCCATAACAACGTGACGGTAGTGAACGTGTGTGTGTGCGTGTGTGCGCGTATTTCGTGTAGTTTAGTATTTTTTTGCGTAGTTTAGTATTTTGTGTGCGCGTATTTCGTGTAGTTTCGTATTTTTTTAATTTGTAAATAACAAGTTATTAAAAAATTAAACCCTTCCAAGATGGACAATAAATAAAGCCATAATATTTTATGGTAAAGGTAAGAGCGTAGAAACGATTGTTTTTTAGGAGATGTGATTATTGGATTAACCAATCAGAAATCGTCTGTGGCACACACACATCTCTGTTTTTATAGATATATATAGAAGATAGATATAGATATAGATAGATAAAAGATAGAAGATAGATTAAATGTTAAATAGATTTTGTAAATAGTACAGTTGAAATGATTAGAATATTTCCAATATGTAATAAGGTCGAGGTAATTAGTTAAAGAGATTTAATATAATGTGATATGCAAATGAGCATAAGTCATTCGATATGGGGGTTGTTTGTAGAATAGTATATAAAGAAATTAGGCACAGATTCTTATGTCTCCTATAACAGAAACATCCTAAAATGGGTTCTAATGTTTCTTTACCAGGAGAGATCTACCCTCTTACCTCCTTTATATTTCGTTGATGATGGAGAGCTGTACACACAGACAGAAACACACGAACCCTATTACTTTATAAAAATATAGATATATGTATATATGAATATATATATACGTATATATATGTATACATGAATATATATATATACATATATATATGTATATATGAATATATATCTATATATGTATATATGAATATATACATACGTGTATATATGAATATATATATATATATATACGGTATATATGAATATATATATATATGTATATATATGTATATATGAATATATATATATATGTATATACATATATATATGTATATGTGAATATATATATACGTATATATATATATACGTATATATATGTATATGTGAATATATGTATATATATATGTATATATGAATATATATATATATATATGTATATATGAATATATATATATATGTATATTTGTATATATATGTATATAAGAATATATATATATTCGTATATATATATGTATATATGAATATATATATATATTCGTATATATATGTATATATGAATATATATATATGTATATATTATATATCTCTATGTATGAATATATATATACGTATATATATATGTATATATGAATATATGTATGTATATATGAATATATGTATGTATATATGAATATATATATGTATATATGAATATATATATGTATATATGAATGTATATATGTATATATACGTATATATGAATATATATCTATATATATATGTAAATATGAATATATATAAAAAATGTATATATGTATGTATATATGAATATATATAAAAAATGTATATATGTATGTATATATGAATATATATATGTATATATGAATATATATATATGAATACATATCTATGTATATATATATGTGTATAGGAATATACATATGTATATATATATGTATATATTAATATATATATATGTATATGTATATATATATATGTATATATGAATATATATATATATATATATATATATGAATGTATATATATGTATGTATGTATATATATATATATGAATATATATATAGGTATATATATATATATGAATGTATATATATGTATGTATATATATGTATATATATGTATGTATGTATATATATATGAATATATCTATAGGTGTATGTATATATATATATGAATATATCTATATGTATATATATATATAAATATATATATGTATGTATATATATATATGTATATATATGTATGTATGAATGTATATACATGTATGTATATATGAATGTATATATGTATGTATATATGAATATATATATGTATATATGAATATATATATATGTATATATATCTATGTATATATGAATATATATATATGTATATATATCTATGTATATATTAATATATATGTGTATATATGAATATATATATATATGTATGTAT
>NC_136492.1:37782915-37790415 GCF_053919585.1 Euprymna scolopes
AAAGACACCATTACATTTTACCAGGAGTTACGAGCAGCCTTATGTTCAACCCCGAAAGCGGATAAAATAATACTGCTGGGGGATTTCAATGCTAGAGTGGGAAATGACCATGAGATTTAGTCACCGTTGGGAAAATATGGTACGGGTAAGACGAATAGGAATGGACTTCACCTCTTACAGCTTTGCTCTGAATTTGAGCTGGTGATATGCAATACGTTCTCACAGCAAAAGGCCGCCCATAAAGCGACATGGTTTCATCCTCGCTCTGGACACGGTCATATCCTGGACTATGTTTTCACCAGAAGAAGAGACATTCAGGATGTCTGCAAGGTTCGCGTGATGAGGGGTGCGGACTGTGGAACGGATCACATGCTTGTTAGAGCCAAGCTGAAACTCCACATTAGGAGGAGATTCCGGTCACAAGGTGCGCAGCCACCCAAAAGACTAGCCACAGATAAGCTAAAGTCCAAGGCCATGCAGAAAGAACTACAAGTCGCTCTCGGGAGTGCGGACTACGATGGTTCATGGGAGAAATTTAAGTCGACCGTACACAGTGTCAGCTGTGAAGTACTAGGTGTCGTGAAACAAAAGAATCAAGACTGGTTCGACGAAAATGATGCCATAATCAATGAACTTATAGAGCAAAAAAATAACGCACTCCAGAAAATGCTTGGAGCGCCCAAAAGGGACCGGCCGAGACTAAAGCAGGAGTTCAAGGAAGCGAAAGCATCGCTACAACGCAACATACGAAGCATGAAGAATAAATGGTGGAAGAATATATCCAACCAGGTGCAACTGGCGTTTGATAGCAAAGATGCAAAAACTATGTACCACCTTATCAGACAGGTATTTGGGCCTCAATCCTCAGTGATGGTGCCCCTCAGATCAAAGGATGGGGTGTCGCTAAATAGGAGCACGGACAAAATCATGCAGCGTTGGGCAGAACACTTCAGAGATCTGTTCGACAACCCCTCAACTATTGATGAGGAAGTCATCAGAAATCTGCCACAGCAGGAAATCAGACAAAAGATGCTGGCTCACCCGACTCAACATGATATCAGCAAAGCTATTAGCGAGATAAATACGGGAAAGTCGCCAGGGCTGGACGGCATTCCTGTCGAGATTCTCCGATATGGGGGCAATCAAATTACAGCTGAAGTACACCGATTGATATCCAAGGTCTGGTCTGGGTCTCCTATACCCCAAGATTGGATCGACACGATACTAATCCCACTGTATAAGGGAAAAGGACAAAAAGTCCTATGTGGGAACTACAGGGGTATAAGTCTGTTGGAGGTAGTCGGTAAGGTATTTGCCAGACTCCTACTAAACAGACTAAATGAATATATTTGCCCTTCAGTACTGCCCGAAGCCCAAAGTGGGTTCAGACCCGGGCGTGGCACAATGGACATGATCTTCTCAGTCCGTCAGATACAGGAAAAATGCAAAGAACAAAGGCTAGCTCTATACCAGGTATTTGTAGATCTGAAAAAAGCCTTCGACACTGTAAACTGAACTGCCCTGTGGATAATATTGGGGAAACATGGATGTCGACCTGGTTTCGTAAATATGATCAGACAACTGCATGAAAACATGAAAGCGCGTCTCCAGCTAAACGGCACAGTTTCAGGGGGCATTGCCATCGACAACGGGGTTAAACAGGGAGATATTCTAGCTCCAACCTTGTTCTCAATCTATTTCGCAACAACACTCGCGTTCGCATTTAGAAACTGTGAAACGGGAGTGCTCTTTCGATTTCGGACAACGGGCAAGTTATTCAACCTTACTCGTTTCAGGGCCAGATCGAAAACATTTCACTCACTTGTCAGGGAGCTGCTGTATGCTGACGATGTAGACTTCGTCGCACACACGGCAGAAGATATGCAGGGCATCATGGACCGCTTCTCCAGGGTGTGCACTGCCTTTGGCCTCACAATTAGCCTGGAGAAAACCAAGGTAATGTTCACCCCAGCTCCAAACAGCCGCTACGAGGAACCGGTCATCTGTGTAAATGGAACGAAACTGTAATTCTTGGCCTGAAGACGTAATCCCCCAACGTGGGTAATTACAGAAACATGTATGCACATATGTAGCCATTGGCGTTTGTATAAATAAAATTAATATACCTGCTCTGTTCACTCATTGAGCACTATTTTGGTAGACACATGTTGCTTCATTGGATGTACTTCTAGGAAACTAAACTCCACTTGCTATATACATACATATATGTATATATATATACACACATATATACATACATATATGTATATATATATATATATACATATATAAATATACATATATATATACATTTATATATACAAACATATATATACATATATATATACATATATATATAATATGTATACATATATATATACATATATATATACATATATATATATACATATATATACATATATATACATGCATATATATACATATATATACATGCATATATATACATATACATACATATATATATACATATATATATACATATACAAACATATATATATACATATATATATACATAGATATATATATAGATATATATACATATATATATACATATATATATATGCATATACAAACATATATATATACATATACAAACATATATATATACATATATACACATATATATATGCATATATATATACATATACAAACATATATATATATACATATATATACATATATACACATATATATATGCATATATATATACATATACAAACATATATATATATACATATATATACACATATATATATACATATATACACATATATATACATATATATATACATATATATATACATATATATATACATATATACATATATACATATATATACATATATACATATATATACATATATACATATATATATACATATATACATATATATATACATATACACACATATATATATACATATATATACATATATATACATATACATATATATATACATATATATATATATATATATACATACATATATATATATACATACATATATATATATGAACATATATATATACATATATATATATATATACATATATATATATATGTACATATATATATACATATATATATACATATATATATTTACATATATATATATATACATATATATATACATATATATATATATACTGTTGTGAAGGAACATAACTGGCTATACACCGGTTACAAACTATATATATATATTGGACTGTTGGGCAGACAGCGGCAGACAAGCAGTCGCAGTAAGACGGATAGTCTTACGTGTTGATTATCAGACTTTCTTCCCCATACTTGTTACTATGTACTTCTATTTACCTTAGGCGAGCAGCCTTACGTTTCTGTATTATAAATAAACCCCATTACACATACCACTCGGTGTAACTCACGTTTGTCTTTATTTCCTAAGTATTTAGGAATATAACAATGGCGATGAAAGGATGTTCTTTCTCTTAACAGAGATAAATTACCGTACCAAGGACTGTGTACAATGCAAGGATTTTTTGTTTTACGAAAAAAACAAACTACACAAGGATTTTTGACCACGTGCGTCAATGAATTTAAAAAATTTTCCTACCTAAAGTAGCGAAAAGTACGGATTTTTCTTCGTAAAGAACTCACAAGAAATTATAGAAACATGTTCAAGGTAAAGTGGAATTTATATTTATTTTGACAAGTAAAAAAAAAAAAAAAAAAAAAAAATGGTCGCAAGTTGAATTCGAAACTACACTAAAGGATTACGAGTTTCGAAAGAAAAAATATAAATACAACGACTATTGTACCATTTTATGCCACGTGGGAACGGCAGCCATATATTTTTTTTTTTTTTTGGGAAAATTAATTGTTTGTTATTGCCTTTATATAAATAATTGGAACTATTTGTCGTGGGAAGTAAGAAATATTTTGTGTATGAACTTACGTTGTTGAAAAAAAAAAAAAAAAAAAAAAAAAGAATTATTTTACAAAGCCTGTTGAATTACTATGGATGAACTTTGTTGAAACGTGTTGTGTCTGCATATTGCTACTAATTTACGATATACGTAAATTTACGATTTTTCTTTGGAATTATTGTGTAGAATTCGAAAAGACATTTTTGTACTAGAAGCTAACATGGAACAATTAGCAGAGTTAACTAAGGCTCTAGCCCTTAGCATCCAGGAACAGACAAAAATGACTCAACAATTTTTAGCGCAACAACAACAACAACAACAAATTCAACAACAACAGCTACAGCAACAGCTGCAACAACAACAAGAAAGAACACAAAAAACTTTAGAGGCACAACAAGAACAAACAAACATACTACAACGACAAATGGCGACACAGCAAAAGAATTTAGAAAAGCTAATTCTAACGTCGACCGGGAAGAAGACTAATTTTTCTGCCGAGGGTATTTCAAATTCACTAACGGAATTTCGTTACTCCCCGGATACTGGTGTTACTTTCCCTGCATACTACAGAAGATACGAAACAATTTTTACGAAAAGATGTTTAGACTGGACCGATGAGGAAAAAGTTACCCTGCTACTACAAAAACTGGGTACTGATGAAAACACCAAGTATGCAAATCTAATTCTACCAAAAAAAACGGAGGAGGTTTCGTTCGAGGAAACAATTAGTACCTTGTCGAAAATATTTGATAAAAGGGATAGCATATTTCACTCTAGATACAAATGTTTGAACATTCAGAAGGCAGAAGCTGAAGACTATCTAGAATATGCTTGCACTGTGAACTGTTTATGCGAATCATTTAAATTGAATGAAATTTCCGCAGACCAATTTAAATGTTTAATCTTTGTACAAGGTCTCACAGCACCAAGGGACAAAGATATACGTTCACGGATCCTAAAAATTATGGAGGCGGATCCTAACATAACATTGCAAAAAGTCACTGAAGAGTGTCAACGTCTGATTAACATAAAGAAAGACAACACTCGCATTGAAGAGAAAAATATTTTTAAGGTGCAGCAAGTAAAAAGGCAAGGGACCACAAGAAAGTCCAGGTTCCAAGAACACAGGATCCTTAAAGGATACAAAGACCCAAAGCTAAAGTGTAAATGTTGTGGTAGTTTAAGACACAACAATAAGACCTGCTGGTTTAGGAACAAAATATGTTATGAATGTGGTCTCAGAGGTCACAAGGGAACATACTGTGCCCAGAAGAAAAGACAAGGGACCGATAATGTAAATACGCTTCGCATGAATAAAGAAAAAAGCTGCGAAAGACGGAAATATGTTGATGTTCGGATAAATGGACATCTGGTTACATTGCTTCTGGATAGCGGTGCAGATATTAGTATTATAAATGAAGATATATGGAAAAGGATAGGTCGACCTGAATTAACGAAAACCAGAAAGACGGCAAGAAGTGTGTGCGGCAAAAGATTAGAGTTCAAGGGAGAATTAAAATGCAAAGTGACATTCGCTAACCAGACTCATAAATCCAAAGTGTACGTCGTACCAGGAAAGAATACATGCCTGTTTGGGGTAGATTGGATTGTCCTGTTTAATTTATGGGAGAAACCCATAAATTCGTTTTGTAACGTTTTAACTGCAGAAAAAGCAAACCAAAGGGAAGACTTCCTGAAGGATTTGAAAACTGAATTTCCCAATGTTTTTGCCGAAGGACTAGGACTCTGTATTAAGACAGAGGCAAAATTTGAATTAAAGAAAAATGCCACTC
This sequence comes from Euprymna scolopes, assembly GCF_053919585.1. Classification (NCBI taxonomy): domain Eukaryota; kingdom Metazoa; phylum Mollusca; class Cephalopoda; order Sepiida; family Sepiolidae; genus Euprymna; species Euprymna scolopes. The sequence continues at coordinate 37,788,615 of NC_136492.1, forward strand.
CAGTATTCAAACCTAAAAGGAATGTGCCTTTTTCAGCGATGGACGCAATCGAAAAAGAGTTGGATAGACTTCAACAACTGGAAGTCATTGAAAAAGTTAACCACACAGATTGGGCAAGTCCAACCGTGTATGTAAAGAAAAAAAATAACAGAATAAGGGTCTGTGGAGATTTTTCAACGGGTTTAAATGACTGTCTATTGGACCATAATTATCCCCTTCCGTCCGCAGAAGATCTGTTCTCTAAGCTTAACGGAGGAAAAATTTTTTCTAAGATAGACCTCTCAGATGCTTACTTGCAAATTAAGATCAGCGATGAATGCTCCAAATACTTAGGCATAAATACTCATAAGGGCATTTTTAAGCTAAAGAGGCTTCCTTTTGGATTAAAGGTTGCTCCTGCTATTTTCCAGCAAATTATGGACACGATGCTGGCAGGGTTGGAATTTTCAATGGCCTAAAAAAAAAAAAAAAAAAAAAAAAAATTAAATATCTAGGTCAAATAATCGACAAAGAGGGTCGAAGACCGGATCCACAAAGGACTGAAGCAATTGAAAAGATGCCTGCTCCAGATTCAGTGACAAAATTAAAATCGTTTTTGGGATTAGTTCAATACTATGCAATTTACATCCCTAACATACATAATTTAAGAGCTCCTCTTAACGAGTTACTGAAAAAGGGTGTTAAATGGAACTGGAATAAGGAATGTGAATCTGCTTTCCAAAATATCAAAAGATGTCTACTGTCAGACTTAGCATTGGCACATTTCAATCCAGAAAAGGAACTAATACTAGCAACGGACGCCAGTGATTACGGTGTTGGCGCTGTATTACTTCACAAGTATGAGGATGGTAGGACAAAAGCTATCGCCCATGCTTCAAGAACGTTGGTTGCAGCGGAGAAAAATTACAGCCAAATTGAAAAAGAGGCGCTGTCGATAATATTTGGAATTACAAAGTACAATCGATTTCTCCATGGACGATCTTTTATTTTGCAAACCGACCATAAACCCCTACTTACCATATTTGGATCAAAGAAAGGCATTCCCACACATACTGCGAATCGATTACAGCGATGGGCTGTAACCCTCTTAAACTATCAGTTTAAGATGGAACATGTATCCTCAAAAAAGTTAGGACACGCAGATGCATTATCACGGTTGATCCCTAAAAGAAGCGAAAGTTTCGAAGAAACGGTAATTGCTGCGCTTAAAGACGAAAGTGAATGTACAAGTTCAATGTGTAATATGATACGTGAACTTCCGGTAACTTTCGAAAAAATAAAAAAAAGAGGCAGTAAATGACATTTTCATTAAGAAAATGAAAAATCAATTGGGATGGATAAAAAAAAATAAAAAGGTAGATCAAACAACGCCTTTCAAACAATGCTCATGTATGGTGAGAGGATCGTAATTCCACTAACGTTACAGAGGAAAATTCTGAAGGAATTTCATACAGGTCATCCGGGCATTTCGAGAATGAAATCCCTTATGAGAGGATATGTGTACTGGCCTGGTATGGACAAGGAAGTTGAAAAATGTGTCAAGACATGCAGAGGATGTCAATTAGCAGCTCGAGATCCTCCAGTAAAAACGACGCCATGGCCAAAGACGGACCTACCCTGGTCACGTCTGCATATTGATTATGCAGGGACCTATAAATGGTTATTTTTACTTGATTATTGTAGATTCTTTTTCAAAATGGCCAGAAATATTTAAGTTTAGACATCCAACAGCAAAAAACACTGTGAGTGCGCTTAATGAAATTTTTAGCCGTTTTGGAGTGCCAAAAACCTTAGTGAGCGA